>NW_027040418.1:0-35000 GCF_034236695.1 Oncorhynchus nerka
ACAGGCTTCGTTTCGGTTGCATTGCTACCCAACATTATTACCATCATTATGAATCATATTAATGACGATTCCATCTATGAATCGCGACAATGGCAGTTCTACCATCCCATTGAATCCATATTCAATGAGCAGTTCACCATCTACATGAATCCACAACATTAATGAGCGATTCTATATCCGTATGAATCATATTAATGACGTTCTACCATCTACATTATGAATCCATATTAATGAGCGATTCCTACCATCTACATTACATTATGGTCTGTTAATGGCGTTCTATACATTACGATATGAATCTATATTAATGAGCTTGATTCTACCATCTACATTATGAATCCATATTAAATGAGCGATTCATCTACATTACATTGAATCCATATTAATGAACGATTCTACCATCTACATTGTAGTCCCATTATGAGCGATTCCTCATCTACATTACATTATGAATCCATATTAATAGTTCTACCCTCTACGGTATAGTCATATTAATGGTGATTGTCTACCATCTACATTATGATAATGAACGATTCTACCATCTACGTGTAGTCCATGACAATACACCATCTACATTATGAATCCATATTAATGAACGATTCTACCATCTACATTATGAATCTTATTAAGTAATGAGCGATTCATCCCATTATGAGATCCACATATTAATGAGCGATTCACCACCATCTACGATCTACCGCTATTGTGAGCGATTCTATATCACCATTATGAATCCATATTAATGACGATCCAAATGTGTGAACGATTCTCACATCTACATTATGAATCTATAATAATGAGCGATTCTACCATCTACATTATGAATCCATATTAATGAAGCGATTCTACCTTACATTGCTGAATCTATATTAATAGAGCATTCTACCATCTACATTACATTATGAATCATATTAATGAGCGATTCTACCATCCATTGCAGATGTATTAAGCCAGACGATTCATTATGAATCCATATTAATGAGCGATTCTACCATCTACATTAGCGAATCCATAATAATGAGCAGTTCTATGTCCATTATGAATCCCATATTAATGAGCGATTATCCATTATGAGATCTATGTTAATGACGATTCTATACCTTCCCATTATGAATCCATATTAATGAACGATTCCTATATCTTTATGAATCCATATTAATGAGCAGTTCTACTACATCTACATTATGAATCAATATTAATGAAGGCGATTCTATATCCCCATTATGAATCCATAACAATAATTACCATCACATTGAATCCTGTGTGAGCGATTCACCACCATCACATTAGTCCATTAATGACGATGATTTCCATCTACATTATTACATTATGAATCTATTAATGAGCGATTCTCCCATCTACATTATGAATCTATATTAATGAGCGATTCTACCATCTACATTACATTATGAATCCCATATTAATGAACGATTCTACCATCTACATTATGGAATCTATATTAATGGCTTGATTCTATACATTACGTGTAGATCCATATTGAGTTCTACTGTCATTATGAATCCATAATAATGGGCGTTCTACCATCAAAACTATGAATCCATGACAATGACGATTCTACCATCTACATTATGAATCCATATTAATGAACATTCTACCATCTACATTATGAATCCATATTTAATGACGATTCTCCCATCTGTGAATCTACCGTAATTTCCATCCCCGCTTATGAATCTATATTGAACGATTCTCCCATCTACGTATGAATCCATATTAATGATTTGATTCTACCATCTACGGCCCATTGTAGTCTATTGTGATGATTCTATGAATCTATATTAATGAGCGATTCTACCATCTACGTATGAATCCCTTATTAATGAGCGATTCTACCATCTACATTACATTATGAATCCATATTAATGGCAATTCTACCATCTACATTATGAATCATATTAATAGACGTTCACCATCTACATTATGAATCCACTTATTGTGTATTCTACCATCATTATGAATCGCAATGACGATTCTACCATCACATTATGAATCTATATTAGCCGTTGATTTCTACCATCTACGATATGATCTATATTAATGAACATTCTGCATCTACATTGAATCCTGTTAACGAACGTTCCATCTACATTATGAATCCTTATTAAGCAAGCGATTCTACCATCTACATTATGAATCCATATTAATGAGCGATTCTCCATCATTATGAATCCTTATTATTGAGCGATTCTACCATCACATTATGAATCCATATTAATGAGCGATTCTACCATCTATGAATCCCTTATTAATGAGCGATTCTACCATCTACGTATGGGAATCCCTTATTGTAATGACGATTCTACCATCTACATTATGAATCCACTCGCTAATGAACGATTCTACCATCGTATGAATCCATATTAATGAGCGATTCTCCCATCCAAACATGAATCCATAATGTGGGCCAGTTCTATCATTGAATCTATTAATGAGCAGTTCTACCATCTACATTATGAATCCATATTAATGAGCGATTCTCCATCTACATTATGAATCCATATTAATGACGTTCCATACATTGAGATCCATATTGTGAACGATTCTCCCATCTACATTATGAATCCATGTGTGACGATTCACCCCATCATTACGTATGATCTATATTAATGAGCGATTCTACCATCTACATTATGAATCAACGTAATAACGATTTTCCCATCTACTGTTACATTGTGAATCCATATTGTGACGATTCTACCATCTACATTATGAATCCATATTAATGAATTCTACCATCTACATTATGAACCATATTAATGAGCGATTCTACCATCTACATTATGAATCCATATTAATGAGCAGTTCTATATCTACATTCATAGATCTATTCATAATGAGCGATTCTACCATCATTATGATCCCTTATTATGAGCGATTCTACCATCTACATTAGCAGATCTATATTAATGAGCGATTCATCTACATTATGAATCCATCTTCTGTCATTATGAATCACGTGATTCTACCATCATTACATTACTACACACACACCTCAACACACCTCAACACTACACACCTCAGCACTACTACACACACCTCAACACTGCACACACCTCATCTGCCACCTCAACACTGCTACACACACCTCAACACTGCACACACACCTCAGCACTGCTACACACATGGGACAGCGGGTCAATCACCACAACTCGAGACACCACAGAGCCACCTCTTTGGGGATACCTGGGATGGGACCAGGCAATCCTTCCACCTCCCCCCTTAAAGACCTAGATGCACTATTGTAAGGTGAGACTGTTTCCACTGGTTAGTCATAAGGTGAAAGCAACCAATTTGTAAGTCGCGCTCTGGGTAAGGGCGTCTGCTAAATGACTTAAATAGTAAATGTCAACACTACTACACGCCTGCACACACCTGCCTCCCCACACCTCAACACTACTACACATCTCATCACTGCTACACACACTCCCAACACTACTACACACACCTCATCACTACTACACACACCTCAAGCACTACTACCCACACCTCAGCACTACTGCACCTGCTTTACTACACACCTCAACACTACTAAGTACACCTCAACACTACTACACACACCATCACTAACATACATACCACCTCAACACTACACACACCTCAACACTACTACACACCTCAACCTCACCCCAACACACCTCAACACTACTTACACATCTCATCACTACTACACACACCTCAACACCAATACTACACACCCCACTCACTACTTACACACCTCGTCACTGCTACACAGACCTCAACATCACTACACACACCTCGACACTCCCCAACACACCTCATCACTGCTACACACACCTCAACACTACTACACACACCTCATCACTGCTACACACACCTGCCTCACTACTACACACACCCCAGCACCACTGCACACCTCCAGCAGTTGCAGGCCACACACCCTCAACACTACTACACACACCTCATCACTACTACTACACACCAACACTACTACATGTTAACACCTAACACTACTTACACACACCCCAACACCTCCAACACCAATCAACACTACTACAACAATAATCTTACATCACTACTACACACACACCTCTAACACTCCCAAACACACCTCAACACTACTACACACCCTCTAACACTACCGCACACACTCAACAACTTACTACAACAACCTCCCTAACACTACTACACACACCTCAACACTACTACACACACCTCAACACTACTACACACCTCAACACTACTACACACACCAACACTGCTACACACACCTCATCACTACCACACACCTCAACACTACTACACACCTCATCACTAGTGCACTACCTCATCACTACTACACACCTCAACACCACGACACACACTCAACACTCCCTAACACACCTCATCACTACTACACACACCCCAAAACTACCACACACACCAGCACTGCTACACACACCCCAACACTTACCAAACACACTCAACACTACTACACACACCTCCAACACTACAACACTACACCTCAACACTACTACACACACCCTCAACAGTTACGACACACACTCAACACTACTACACACTGCTTAACACTACTACACACACACCTCAACACTCCCCAACACACCTCAACACTGCACACACCTCATCACTACACCTCAACACTACTACACATAGCACTACCACACCTCAACACTACTAAAACATACCTCAACACTACTACACCTCAACACTACTAAACTACTCTCAACACTCCCTAAACACACTCAACACTCTCAACACCTAACACTACTACACCTGAAACACACTCTCAAACCTAACACCACTAAACACCTCAACACTACTAAACACACCTCAATACTACTAAACACACTCAACTCACCTCAACTAAATACAATTTCAATATAACAGTTTCTAAACACACCACCTCTAAGCATTGCCTGCTACTAAAACAACTCAACACCACTAAAATCAACACCACTAAAACCTCCAACCACTAAACACACCTCAACACTACTCAATCCTCAACACCACTAAACCCAGCACCACAAACAATTACTAAATACACTCATCACCATAAACACCTCATCACCACTAAACACACCTCAACACCTCCAACACCACAAACACACCTCAACACCACTAAACACTTCCTCCACACCACTAAACAATACCTCAACACTACTAAACACTCTCAACACCTCAACACCAAACACACCTCAACACCTCCGCACCAAAGCACACCCCAACTTTACTAAACCTACCACTAAACACACCTCAACACCACTAAACACACCTCCAACACCACTAAACTCAACACCACTAAACACCCTCAACACCACTAAACACACCTCAACACCACTAAACACCTCAACACCACGAAACACACTCCAACACCACTAAACACACCCTCAACACCACTAAACACCTCAACACCACTAAACACACTCAACACCACTAACACTCCTCATCACCACTAACTCAAACACACCTCAACACCACTAAACACACCTCAACACCACTCCAGCAATACTACTCAACACCTCGCACCACTAAACACCTCAACTCATCACCACTAAACACACACCTCAACACCTCAACACCACTAAACACACACCTAAACCACTCAACACCTCAACACCACAAACCCTCAACACCACTAAACACACCTCAACACCAACACCACTAAACACACCTCAACACCACTCAACACCACTCAACACCTCAACACCACTAAACACACCTCAACACCAACACCCACTAAACACACTCAACACCACTAAAACACTCTCAACACCACTAAACACACCTCAACACACTAAACACCACTAAACACACCTCCAACACCACTAAACACTCCTCAACACCACTAAACACACCTCAACACCACTAAACACACCTCAACACCACTAACACCACTAAACACACTCCAACACCACTAAACACTCCCAACACCACTAAACACACCCACTAACACCACACCATAAACACTCCTCATCACCACTAAACACACCTCAAATACCACTAAACACTCACACCACTAACACCTCCTAAACAATACCACTAAACACACCCTCAACACCACACTAAACACATAACACCAACACCACTAAACACACCAACACCACTAAACACTCCTCATCACCACTAAACACACTTTTGAACACCACTAAACACACCTCAACACCTCTAAGCTTCCTAAACCACACATCAACACCATAAACACACCTAACACCTCAACACCACTAACTAAACACACCAACACCACTAAACACACCTCAACACCACTAAACACACCTCAACACCGACACCTCAACACCACTAACCACTTTTAACACCACTAAACACACCTCAACACACCTCAACACCACTAAACACACCTCAACACCACTAAACACTCCTCATCACCACTAAACACCATCTCAACACACCTCAACACCACTAAACACACCAACACCACTAAACACACCTCAATACCTTAAACACACACCCTGGCACCACTAAACACACCCAACATTTCTCAACACCAACACCACTAAACACACCAACACTTTAACACACTCTCAACACCATAAAACACACTTCAACACCACTAAACACACTCAACACCACTAAACACACTCAACACCACTAAACACACCTCCCAACACCACTTAAACACACCTCAACACCACTAAACACATACTCCAACACCACTAAACACACCAACACTTCAAACACCACCTAAACACTCAAATAACACCATGAACACACTCAACACCTCTAAACACCTCAACACTAAACACCAACACCTCTAAACACTGCACCTCTAAACACACCTCAACACCACTAAACACACCAACACCACTAAACACTCCAACACCTCCAAAACACCTCAACACCACTAAACACACCTCAACACCACTAAACACCTTCAACACCAATAAACACATCTCAACACCACTGTTTCTAAACACCTCAACACCACTAAAACACACCAACACCTCCAACACACTAACACCACTAAACACCACTTCAACACACCTCAACACCACTAAACACACCAACACCACTAAACACACTTCAACACACCTCAACACTCAACACCACTAAACACCTCCAACACCACTAAACACACCTCAACACTACTAAACACCTCAACACCACTAAATGACTCCAACACCACTAACACACCTCAACACCACTAAACACACTCAACACCACTAAAACACACCCTCAACACCACTAAACACTCCTCAACACCTAAACACCTCTCAACACTAACACCACTCCTCAACACCAACACCAACACCACGAAACACACCTCAACACCACTAAACACACCTCAACACCACTAAAATTCTCCTCAACACCACTAAAACTCCTCACACCTCAACACCACTAAACACACCAACACCACTAAACACCTCCAACACCACTAAACACTCCTCAAAAACCTCTAAAGACACCTCAACACCACTAAACACTCAACACCACTAAACACACCTCAAACCACCACTAAACACCTCAACACCACTAAACACACTCAAACACCACTAGCATTTAAATATCATCACTAAACACACCTTATCACTTTAAATATTCAACACCTCAAAACACACCTCAACACCACTAAACACACCTCAACACCACTAAACACACCTCAATACCTCATTACACCATAAACACACCTCAAACACCACTAAACACAACACCTCAACACCACTAAACACCTAACACCTAAACACTCCTCAACACCACTAAACACACCCCAACACCTCTAAACACACCTCAACACCAAACACTCCTCAACACCACTAAACACACCTCAACACACCTAAACACCACTTTGGGCACACTCAACACCACTAAACACACTCCTCAAACACCTCAACACTTTAAACACCCCAACACCTAAACACACCTCAACACTTAAACACTTTACTCAACACCTTAAAGACACCTCAACACCTCTAAACACCTCCTCAACACCACTAAACACACCTCACTACTACTAAACCTCCTCATACTAAACTAGCACCTCAACACCACTAAATATTACCTCAACACCTCTAAATATTTCAACACCACTAAACACACCTCAACACCACCTCAACACCACTTAAACACACCACTAAACACCTCAACACCTCAAAACTCACACCTCACATCACCACTTTCAACAAACACACCTCAACACCACTAAACACACCTCAACACCACTAAACACCTCAACACCCTCAACACCTCAACACCACTAAACACACCTCAACACCACTAAACACACTCAACACACCTCAACACCTCAACACCACTAAGAAACACTCCTCAACACCTCTAAACACTCCTCTCAACACCACTAAACACTCCTCAACACCACTAAACTCAACACCACTAATACAAACATCAACACCACTAAATACACCTCAATATTTCATTAAACACACCTCAACACCCACTAAATACCTCAACACCACTAAACACTCTCAACACACTTAAACACAACTAAACACCTCAACACCTCAACACCTCAACACCACGAAACACACCTCAACACCACTAAACACACCCCTCAACACCACTAAACACACCTCAACACCATAAACCACTAAACACCTCAACACCACTAAACACACCTCAACACCACTAAACACTCCTCAACACTACTAAACACTCCTGTCAACACCTATCAACACTACTCAACACCTCAACACCACTAAACACACTCAACACCACTAAACACACTCAACACCTCAACAGCTCTAAACACACTCATCACCACTAAACACACCTCACCACCTAACACACTCAATACTAAAACTCAACAACACACCTAAACACCTAAACCACTCAACACCACCTAAACACACCTCAACACACTCAACACCTCAACACCACTAAACACACCTCAACACCACTAAACACACCTCAACACCACTAAACACACCTCAACACCACTAACACTCCTCATCACCACTAAACACACCTCATCACCACTAAACACACCTCAACACCCTCAACACCACTAAAACACACCTCAACACCACTAAACACACCTCAAATACCCACTAAACACACCTCAACACCTCAACACCACTAAACACACTCAACACCACTAAACACACCTCAACACCTCAACACCACTTAAACACCCCAACACCTCTTAAACACCTTTACTACTTAACACACCTTCAAATACTTCACACCACTAAACACACCCCAACACCTCTAAACACCTCTCAACACCACTAAATACACCTCAACACCACTAAACACACCTAAACACACTCAACACTACTAAACACTCTCAACACCACTAAACACACCTCAACACTACTAAACACACCCCAACACCACTAAACACACTCAATCAACACCACTAAACACACCCCAACACCACTAAACACACCTCAACACCACTAAACACTCCTCAACACCACTACTAAACACACCCCAACACCACTAAACACTCATTCCTCTAAACACACATCAACACCACTAAACAACACCTCAACACCTCCTAAACACACATCAACACCACTAAACACACCTCAACACCACTAAACACCTCAACACTACTAAACACACCAACACCACTAAAATACACCTCAACACCACTAAACACACCTTGGGTCACTTCAACACCACTAACCACACCTCAACACCACTAAACACACTCATCAACACAAACACCTCTAAACACACTCCTCTGTCACCACTAAAACACACTCCCAACACCACTAAACACATCTCAACACACCTCAACACCATAAACACACCAACACCACTAAACACACCTCCCTAACACCACTCAAACACACCTCAACACACCACAACACCACTAACACAACACCTCTAACACACCAATACAAAACACCTCAACACCTCTAAACACAGCACCTAACACCACTAAACACTTCAACACCACTAAACACACCCAACACCTCTAAACACACCTCAACACCTCAAACACCTCAACACCACTAAACACACCTCTAAACACCTCAACACCTCTAAACACACCTCAACACCACTCAACACACCTCAACACCTCTAAACACTCCCTCAACACCTCTAAACACTCCTCACACTAAACACACCTCACCACTAAACACCTCAACACCTCTAAAGACACCTCAACACCACAAACACCAACACCACTAAACACCTCACCCACTAAACATCAACACCAAACAACCCTCAACACCACTAAACACACCAACACCACTAAACACACCTCAACACACCTCAACACCACTAAACACACCTCAACACCAGTTTCTAAACACACTCAACACCACTAAACACCTCAACACCACTAAAATACACCTCAACACCACTAAACACACCTCAACACCTCAACACCACTAAACACACAATACACTAAACACACCTCAACACCAACACTAAACCACAAACACCTCTCAACACCACTAAACACACTCTCAACACCTCAAACACTCCTCAACACCACTAAACACACTTCAACACCACTAAACACTCCTCAACACCACTAAACACACCTCAACACCACTAAACACACTGCAACACCACTAAACACCTCAACACCACTAAACACTCCTCAACACACCTCAACACCACTAAACACACCCAGCAACACCTCAACACCTCAACACCACGAAACACACCTCAACACCACTAAACACACCTCAACACCACTAAACACACCTCAACACCTCCTCAACACCACTAAACACCACTAAACACACTCAACACCACTAAACACACCCCAACACCACTAAACTAACACACTAAACACCTCAACACCACTAAACACACCTCAACACCACTAAACACACCCTCAACACCACTAAACACACCTCAACACCACTAAACACACCTCCCACCACTAAACATCTCAACCACTAAACACGCCCCATCACTCTAAACAAACCTCAACACCACTAAACACACCTCAACACCACTAAATACACCTCATCACCACTAAACACTCCTCAACACCTCAACACCACTAAACACCACTAAACACACCTCAACACCACTAAACACACCTCACCACTAAACACACAACACCACTAAACACTCCTCAACACCACTAAACACTCCTCAACACCACTAAACACACCTCAACACCACTAAACACACCTCAACACCACTAAACACCCTCAACACCACTAAACACACCTCAACACCACTAAACACTTCTCAACACCTCAACACCACTAAACACCACTAAACCACTCAACACCACTAAACACACCTCAACACCACTAAACACACCTCAACACCACTAAACACACCACAACACCTCAACACCACTAAACACACCTCAACACCTCACAGCTCTAAACACACCTCAACAACTAAACACACTAAACACCTCAACACCTCAACACCACTAAACACACCCCAACACCACTAAACACTCCTCAACACCACTAAACACTCCTCAACACCACTAAACACACCTCAACACCACTAAACACACCTCAACACCACTAAACACACCTCACCACCACTAAACATTCTCAACACCACTAAACACGCCTCATCACCACTAAACAAACCTCAACACCACTAAACACACCTCAACACCACTAAATACACACCACTAAACACCCCTCAACACCTCAACACCACTAAACACCACTAAACACACCTCAACACCACTAAACACACCCAACACCACTAAACACACCTCAACACCACTAAACACTCCTCAACACCACTAAACACTCCTCAACACCACTAAACACACCTCAACACCACTAAACACACCTCAACACCACTAAACACACCTCAACACCACTAAACACACCTCAACACCACTAAACACTTCTCAACACACTCTAAACACCACTAAACACACCTCAACACCACTAAACACACCTCAACACCACTAAACACACCTCAACACCACTAAACACACCACAACACCTCAACACCACTAAACACACCTCAACACCTCAACAGCTCTAAACACACCTCAACACCACTAAACACACCTCAACACACCTCAACACCTCAACACCACTAAACACAACACCACTAAACACCCTCAACACCACTAAACACCCTCAACACCACTAAACACACCTCAACACCACTAAACACACTCAACACCACTAAACACACCTCAACACCACTAAACACACCTCAACACCACTAAACACTCAACACCACTAAACACTAACACACCTCAACACCACTAAACACACCTCAACACCTAACACCTCAACACACAAACACACCAACACCACTAAACACACCTCAACACCACTAAACACACCCTCAACACCTCAACACCACTAAACACACCTCAACACCACTAAACACACCTCAACACCACTAAACACTCCTCAACACCACTAAACACCCTCAACACCTCAACACCACTAAACACACCTCAACACCACTAAACACACCCCAACACCACTAAACACACCTCAACACCACTAAACACCCAACACCACAAACACACTAAACAAACCTCAACACCACTAAACACACCTCAACACCACTAAATACACCTCATCACCACTAAACACTCTCAACACCTCAACACCACCACTAAACACACCTCAACACCACTAAACACACCCCAACACCACTAAACACACCCCAACACCACTAAACACTCCTCAACACCACTAAACACCCTCAACACCACTAAACACACCTCAACACCACTAAACACACCTCAACACCACTAAACACACCCACAAACACACCTCAACACCACTAAACACACCTCACTCAAACATTCCTCAACACTCTAAACACGCCTCATCACCACTAAACAAACCCAACACCACTAAACACACCTCAACACCACTAAACACACCTCATCACCACTAAACACTCCTCAACACCTCAACACCACTAAACACCACTAAACACACCTCAACACCACTAAACACACCCCAACCCACTAAACACACCTCAACACCACACTCCTCAACACCACTAAACACTCAACACCACTAAACACACCTCAACACCACTAAACACTCACCTAAACACTAAACACACCTCAACACCACTAAACACACCTCAACACCACTAAACACCACTCAACACACTCAACACCACTAAACACCACTAAACACACCTCAACACCAACACCACACCTCAACACCACTCAACACCACTAAACACACCTCAACACCACTAAACACTCCTCAACACCACTAAACACACCTCAACACCACTAAACACTCCTCAACACCTAAACACACTCAACACCACTAAACACTCTCAACACCACTAAACACACCTCAACACCACTAAACACACCTCAACACCACTAAACACTCCTCAACACCACTAAACACTCCTCAACACACCTCAACACCACTAAACACACCTCAACACCTCAACACCTCAACACCACTAAACACACCTCAACACCACTAAACACACCTCAACACCACTAAACACACAACACCTCAACACCACTAAACACACCTCAACACCACTAAACACACCTCAACACCACTAAACACTCAACACCACTAAACACACCTCAACACCACTAAACACACCTCAACACCACTAAACACACCTCACCACCACTAAACATTCCTCAACACCACTAAACACGCCTCATCACCACTAAACAAACCTCAACACCACTAAACACACCTCAACACCACTAAATACACCTCATCACCACTAAACACTCCTCAACACCTCAACACCACTAAACACCACTAAACACACCTCAACACCACTAAACACACCCCAACACCACTAAACACACCCCAACACCACTAAACACTCCTCAACACCACTAAACACTCCTCAACACCACTAAACACACCTCAACACCACTAAACACACCTCAACACCACTAAACACACCTCAACACCACTAAACACACCTCAACACCACTAAACACTTCTCAACACCTCAACACCACTAAACACCACTAAACACACCTCAACACCACTAAACACACCTCAACACCACTAAACACACCTCAACACCACTAAACACACCACAACACCTCAACACCACTAAACACACCTCAACACCTCAACACCACTAAACACACCCCAACACCACTAAACACACCTCAACACCACTAAACACACCTCAACACCACTGAACACACCTCAACACCACTAAACACACCTCAACACCACTAAACACACCCCAACACCTCTAAACACACCTCAACACCACTAAACACACCTCAACACCACTAAACACACCCCAACACCACTAAACACACCTCAACACCACTAAACACACCAACACCTCAACACCACTAAACACACCTCAACACCACTAAACACTCCTCATCACCACTAAACACTCCTCATCACCACTAAACACACCTCAACACCTCAACACCACTAAACACACCTCAACACCACTAAACACACCTCAACACCACTAAACACACCTCAACACCTCAACACCACTAAACACACCTCAACACCTCAACACCACTAAACACACCTCAACACCTCAACACCACTAAACACACCCCAACACCACTAAACACACTCAACACCACTAAACACACCTCAACACCTCAACACCACTAAACACACCTCAACACCACTAAACACACCTCAACACCACTAAACACACCACTAAACACACCTCAACACCTCAACACCACTAAACACACCTCAACACCACTAAACACACCTCAACACCACTAAACACACCTCAACACCACTAAACACACCTCAACACCACTAAACACACCTCAACACCTCAACACCACTAAACACACCTCAACACCACTAAACACACCCCAACACCACTAAACACACTCAACACCACTGAAACACACCTCAACACCACTAAACACACTCAACACCACTAAACACACCTCAACACCACTAAACACACCTCAACACCACTAAACACACCTCAACACCACTAAACAAACACCACTAAACACTAAACACCTCAAATACTCATCACCACTAAACACCTCAACACCACTAAACACACCTCAACACCTCAACACCACTAAACACACCTCAACACCACTAAACACACCTCAACACCACTAAACACACCTCAACACCTCAACACCACTAAACACACCTCAACACCTCAACACCACTAAACACACCTCAACACCTCAACACCACTAAACACACCCCAACACCACTAAACACTCCTCATCACCACTAAACACACCTCAACACCTCAACACCTCAACACCACTAAACACACCCCAACACCTCTAAACACTCCTCAACACCACTAAACACACCTCAACACCACTAAACACACCTAAACACACCTCAACACCACTAAACACTCCTCAACACCACTAAACACACCTCAACACTACTAAACACACCCCAACACCACTAAACACACCTCAACACCACTAAACACTCCTCATCACCACTAAACACACTCACACCTCAACACCACTAAACACACCTCAACACCACTAAACACTCCTCAACACCACTAAACACACCTCAACACTACTAAACACACCTCAACACCACTAAACACACCTCAACACCACTAAACACCCCAACACCACTAAACACTCCTCAACACCACTAAACACACTCAACACACCTCAACACCACTAAACACACCTCAACACCTCAACACCACTAAACACCACTAAACACACCTCAACACCACTAAACACACCCCAACACCACTAAACACACCCCAACACCACTAAACACTCCTCAACACCACTAAACACTCTCAACACCACTAAACACACCTCAACACTCTAAACACACCTCAACACCACTAAACACACTCACCACCACTAAACATTCCTCAACACCACTAAAACACGCCATCACCACTAAACAAACCTCAACACCACTAAACACACCTCAACACCACTAAATACACCTCATCACCACTAAACACTCACTCAACACCTCAACACCACTAAACACCACTAAACACACTCAACACCACTAAACACACCCTAACACCACTAAACACACCTCAACACCACTAAACACTCTCAACACCACTAAACACTCCTCAACACCACTAAACACACCTCAACACCACTAAACACACCTCAACACCACTAAACACACCTCAACACCACTAAACACACCCCAACACCACTAAACACTTCTCAACACCTCAACACCACTAAACACACTAAACACACCTCAACACCACTAAACACACCTCAACACCACTAAACACACCTCAACACCACTAAACACACCACAACACCTCAACACCACTAAACACACCTCAACACCAGCTCTAAACACACCTCAACACCACTAAACACACCTCAACACACCTCAACACCTCAACACCACTAAACACACCCTCAACACCACTAAACACTCCTCAACACCACTAAACACTCCTCAACACCACTAAACACACCTCAACACCACTAAACACACCTCAACACCACTAAACATTCCTCAACACCACTAAACACGCAATCACCACTAAACAAACCTCAACACCACTAAACACACCTCAACACCACTAAAATACACCTCATCACCACTAAACACTCAACACCTCAACACCACTAAACACCACTAAACACACCTCAACACCACTAAACACACCCAACACCACTAAACACTCAACAAATACCACTAAACACTCAACACCACTAAACACACCTCAACACCACTAAACACACCTCAACACCACTAAACACACCTCAACACCACTAAACACACCAACACCACTAAACACTTCTCAACACCTCACACCACTAAACACCACTAAACACACCTCAACACCACTAAACACACCTCAACACCACTAAACACACCTCAACACCACTAAACACACCACAACACCTCAACACCACTAAACACACCTCAACACCTCAACAGCTTCTAAACACACCTCAACACCACTAAACACACTCAACACACCAACACCTCAACACCACTAAACACACCCCAACACCTCTAAACACACCTCAACACCACTAAACACTCCTCAACACCACTAAACACACCTCAACACCACTAAACACTCCAACACCACTAAACACACCTCAACACCACTAAACACACCTCAACACCACTAAACACTCCTCAACACCACTAAACACTCCTCACACCTCAACACCACTAAACACACCTCAACACCTCAACACCTCAACACCACTAAACACACCTCAACACCACTAAACACACCTCAACACCACTAAACACACCTCAACACCTCAACACCACTAAACACACCTCAACACCACTAAACACACCCCAACACCACTAAACACTCCTCAACACCACTAAACACTCCTCAACACTCAACACCACTAAACACACCCTCAACACCACTAAACACACCTCAACACCACTAAACACACCTCACCACCACTAAACATTCCTCAACACCACTAAACACGCCTCATCACCACTAAACAAACCTCAACACCACTAAACACACCTCAACACCACTAAATACACCTCATCACCACTAAACACTAAACACCTCAACACCACTAAACACCACTAAACACACCTCAACACCACTAAACACACCCAACACCACTAAACACACCCAACACCACTAAACACTCCTCAACACCACTAAACACTCCTCAACACCACTAAACACACCTCAACACCACTAAACACACCTCAACACCACTAAACACACCTCAACACCACTAAACACACCTCAACACCACTAAACACTTCTCAACACCTCAACACCACTAAACACCACTAAACACACCTCAACACCACTAAACACACCCAACACCACTAAACACACCTCAACACCACTAAACACACCACAACACCTCAACACCACTAAACACACCTCAACACCTCAACACCACTAAACACACCCCAACACCACTAAACACACCTCAACACCACTAAACACACCTCAACACCACTGAACACACCTCAACACCACTAAACACACCTCAACACCACTAAACACACCCCAACACCTCTAAACACACCTCAACACCACTAAACACACCTCAACACCACTAAACACACCCCAACACCACTAAACACACCCCAACACCACTAAACACACCTCAACACCTCAACACCACTAAACACACCTCAACACCACTAAACACTCCTCATCACCACTAAACACTCCTCATCACCACTAAACACACCTCAACACCTCAACACCACTAAACACACCTCAACACCACTAAACACACCTCAACACCACTAAACACACCTCAACACCTCAACACCACTAAACACACCTCAACACCTCAACACCACTAAACACACCTCAACACCTCAACACCACTAAACACACTCACCACTAAACACCCTCAACACCACTAAACACACCTCAACACTCAACACCACTAAACACACTCAACACCACTAAACACACCTCAACACCACTAAACACACCACTAAACACACACTCAACACCTCAACACCACTAAACACACCTCAACACCACTAAACACACCCCTCAACACCACTAAACACACCTCAACACCACTAAACACACCTCAACACCACTAAACACACCCCAACACCACTAAACACACCTCAACACCACTGAACACACCTCAACACCACTAAACACACCTCAACACCACTAAACACCCCAACACCTCTAAACACACCTCAACACCACTAAACACACCTCAACACCACTAAACACACCCCAACACCACTAAACACTCCTCATCACCACTAAACACTCCTCATCACCACTAAACACACCTCAACACCTCAACACCACTAAACACACCAACACCACTAAACACACCTCAACACCACTAAACACACCTCAACACCTCAACACCACTAAACACACCTCAACACCTCAACACCACTAAACACACCTCAACACCTCAACACCACTAAACACACCCCAACACCACTAAACACTCCTCATCACCACTAAACACACCCAACAACCCTCAACACCTCAACACCACTAAACACACCTCAACACCTCAACACCACTAAACACACCTCAACACTTCTAAACACACCTAAACACACCTCAACACCACTAAACACTCCTCAACACCACTAAACACACCTCAACACTACTAAACACACCCCAACACCACTAAACACACCTCAACACCACTAAACACTCCTCATCACCACTAAACACACTCTAAACACACCTCAACACCACTAAACACACCTCAACACCACTAAACACTCCTCAACACCACTAAACACACCTCAACACTACTAAACACACCTCAACACCACTAAACACACCCCAACACCACTAAACACTCCTCAACACCACTAAACACTCCTCAACACCACTAAACACACCTCAACACACCTCAACACCACTAAACACACCTCAACACCACTAAACACACCTCAACACCACTAAACACACCTCAACACCTCTAAACACACCTAAACACACCTCAACACCACTAAACACTCCTCAACACCGCTAAACACACCTCAACACACCTCAACACCACTAAACACACCTCAACACCACTAAACACACCTCAACACCTCTAAACACTCCTCAACACCTCTAAACACTCCTCAACACCTCTAAACACACCTCAACACCTCTAAACACTCCTCAACACCTCTAAAGACACCTCAACACCTCTAAACACTCAATACCACTAAACACACCTCAACACCACTAAACACACCTCAACACCACTAAACACTCCTCAACACCACTAAACACACCTCAACACACCTCAACACCACTAAACACACCTCAACACCTCAACAGCTCTAAACACACCTCAACACCACTAAACACACCTCAACACCTCAACACCACTAAAAACACCTCAACACCACTAAACACACCTCAACACCACTAAACACACCTCAACACCACTAAACACACCTCAACACCACTAAACACTCCTCAACACCACTAAACACTCCTCAACACACCTCAACACCACTAAACACACCTCAACACCACTAAACACTCCTCAACACCTCAACACCACTAAACACACCTCAACACCACTAAACACACCTCAACACCTCAAACACCTCAACACCTCTAAACACTCCTCAACACCTCTAAACACACCTCAACACCACTAAACACTCCTCAACACCTCTAAAGACACCTCAACACCTCTAAACACTCAATACCACTAAACACACCTCAACACCACTAAACACACCTCAACACCACTAAACACTCCTCAACACCACTAAACACACCTCAACACACCTCAACACCACTAAACACACCTCAACAGCTCTAAACACACCTCAACACCACTAAACACACCTCAACACACCTCAACACCTCAACACCACTAAAAACACCTCAACACCACTAAACACACCTCAACACCACTAAACACACCTCAACACCACTAAACACACCTCAACACCACTAAACACACCTCAACACCACTAAACACACCTCAACACCACTAAACACTCCTCAACACCACTAAACACACCTCAACACCACTAAACACACCTCAACACCACTAAACACTCCTCAACACCACTAAACACTCCTCAACACACCTCAACACCACTAAACACACCTCAACACCTCAACACCTCAACACCACGAAACACACCTCAACACCACTAAACACACCTCAACACCACTAAACACACCTCAACACCTCAACACCACTAAACACACCTCAACACCACTAAACACACCTCAACACCACTAAACACTCCTCAACACCACTAAACACTCCTCAACACCTCAACACCACTAAACACACCTCAACACCACTAAACACACCTCAACACCACTAAACACACCTCACCACCACTAAACATTCCTCAACACCACTAAACACGCCTCATCACCACTAAACAAACCTCAACACCACTAAACACACCTCAACACCACTAAATACACCTCATCACCACTAAACACTCCTCAACACCTCAACACCACTAAACACCACTAAACACACCTCAACACCACTAAACACACCCCAACACCACTAAACACACCCCAACACCACTAAACACTCCTCAACACCACTAAACACTCCTCAACACCACTAAACACACCTCAACACCACTAAACACACCTCAACACCACTAAACACACCTCAACACCACTAAACACACTCAACACCACTAAACACTCAACACCTCAACACCTCTAAACACCACTAAACACACCTCAACACCACTAAACACACCTCAACACCACTAAACACACTCAACACCACTAAACACACCACAACACCTCAACACCACTAAACACACCAACACCTCAACACCACTAAACACACCCAACACCACTAAACACACCTCAACACCAAAACACACCTCAACACCACTAAACACACCTCAACACCACTAAACACACCCCAACACCTCTAAACACACCTCAACACCACTAAACACACCTCAACACCACTAAACACACCTCAACACCACTAAACACACCCTCAACACCACTAAACACACCTCAACACCTCAACACCACTAAACACACCTCAACACCACTAAACACCTCATCACCACTAAACACTCCTCATCACCACTAAACACACCAACACCTCAACACCACTAAACACTCCTCAACACCACTAAACACACCTCAACACCACTAAACACACCTCAACACCTCAACACCACTAAACACACCTCAACACCTCAACACCACTAAACACACCTCAACACCTCAACACCACTAAACACACCCCAACACCACTAAACACACCTCAACACCACTAAACACACCTCAACACCTCAACACCACTAAACACACCTCAACACCACTAAACACACCTCAACACACACTAAACACACCACTAAACACACTCAACACCTCAACACCACTAAACACACCTCAACACCACTAAACACACCTCAACACCACTAAACACACCTCACCACTAAACACACCTCAACACCACTGAACACACCTCAACACCACTAAACACACCTCAACACCACTAAACACACCTCAACACCTCTAAACACACCTCAACACCACTAAACACACCTCAACACCACTAAACACACCTCAACACCACTAAACACTCCTCAACTAAACACTCCTCATCACCACTAAACACACCTCAACACCTCAACACCACTAAACACACCTCAACACCACTAAACACACCCTCAACACCACTAAACACACCTCAACACCTCAACACCACTAAACACACCTCAACACCAACACCACTAAACACACCTCAACACCAACTAAAACACACCTCAACACCACTAAACACCACCTCATCACCACTAAACACACCTCAACACCTCAACACCTCAACACCACTAAACACACCCTAACACCTCTAAACACCTCAACACCACTAAACACACCTCAACACCACTAAACACACCTCAACACCACTAAACACTCCTCAACACCACTAAACACCTCAACACTCAAACACACCCCAACACCACTAAACACACCTCAACACCACAAACACTCCTCATCACTAAACACACCTCAACACCACTAAACACACCTCAACACCTAAACTAAACACCTCAACACCACTAAACACACCTCAACACCACTAAACACACCTCAACACCACTAAACACACCTCAACACCACTAAACACACCTCAACACCACTAAACACTCCTCAACACCACTAAACTAAACACTACTAAACACACCTCAACACCACTAAACACACCCCAACACCACTAAACACAACCTAAACACTCCTCAACACCACTAAACACACCTCAACACCACTAAACACACCTAAACACACCTCAACACCACTAAACACTCCTCAACACCGCTAAACACACCTCAACACACCTCAACACCACTAAACACACCTCAACACCACTAAACACACCTCAACACCACTAAACACACCTCAACACCTCTAAACACTCCTCAACACCTCTAAACACTCCTCAACACCTTAAACACACCTCAACACCTCTAAACACTCCTCAACACCTCTAAAGACCTCAACACCTCTAAACACTCACCACTAAACACACTCCAACACCACTAAACACACCTCAACACCACTAAACACTCCTCAACACCACTAAACACACCTCAACACACCTCAACACCACTAAACACACCTCAACACCTCAACAGCTCTAAACACACCTCAACACCACTAAACACACCTCAACACACCTCAACACCTCAACACCACTAAAAACACCTCAACACCACTAAACACACCTCAACACCACTAAACACCTCAACACTCTAAACACACCTCAACACCACTAAACACTCCTCAACACCACTAAACACTCCTCAACACAACACCACTAAACACACCTCAACACCACTAAACACTCCTCAACACCAACACCACTAAACACACCTCAACACCACTAAACACACCTCAACACCACTAAACACTCAACACCTCTAAACACCCTCAACACCTCTAAACACACCTCAACACCTCTAAACACTCCTCAACACCTCTAAAGACACCTCAACACCTCTAAACACTAAATACCACTAAACACTCCTCAACACCACTAAACACACCTCAACACCACTAAACACACCTCAACACCACTAAACACTCCTCAACACCACTAAACACACCTCAACACACCTCAACACCACTAAACACACTCAACACCTCAACAGCTCTAAACACACCTAAACTACTAAACACACTCAACACCACTAAACACTCCTCAACACCACTAAACACACCTCAACACCACTAAACACACCTCACACCTCAACCACTAAACACACCTCAACACCACTAAACACTCCCCTCAACACCTCAACACCACTAAACACTCCTCAACACACCTCAACACCACTAAACACTCCTCAACACCACTAAACACTCCTCAACACTCAACACCACTAAACACACCCTCAACACCACTAAACACTCCTCAACACCACTAAACACTCCTCAACACCACTAAACACACCACCACAAACACCAACACCACTAAACACTTCTCAACACCTCAACACCACTAAACACCACTAAACACCACTCAACACCTAAACACACAACACCACTAAACACTCCTCAACACCACTAAACACTCCTCAACACCACTAAACACACCTCAACACCACTAAACACACCTCAACACCACTAAACACACCTCAACACCACTAAACACATCTCAACACACCTCAACACCTCTAAACACACCTCAACACCACTAAACACACCTCAACACCTCTAAACACACCTCAACACCACTAAACACACCTCAACACCACTCATAAACACACCTCAACACCACTAAACACACCTCAACACCACTAAACATACCTCAACACCACTAAACACACCTCAACACCACTAAACACACCTCAACACCACTAAACACTCCTCAACACCACTAAACACACCTCAACACCACTAAACACACCTCAACACCACTAAACACTCCTCAACACCACCACTAAACACACCTCAACACCACTAAACACACCTCAACACCACTAAACACACCTCAACACCTCAACACCACTAAACACACCTCAACACCACTAAACACTCCTCAACACCACTAAACACAACACCTCAACACCACTAAACACACCCCAACACCACTAAACACACCTCAACAACACCACTAAAACACACTCAACACCACTAAACACACCTCAACACCACTAAACACACCTCAACACCACTAAACACACCTCAACACCACTAAACACACCTCAACACCACTAAACACACCTCACCACCACTAAACACACCTCAACACCTCAACCTCAACACCACTAAACACTCCTCAACACCACTAAACACACTCAACACCACTAAACACTCTAAACACCACTCCACACCTCAACACCACTAAACACACCTCAACACCACTAAACACTCCTCAACACCACTAAACACACCTCAACACCACTAAACACACCTCAACACCACTAAACACACCTCAACACCTCAACACCACTAAACACTCCTCAACACCACTAAACACTCCTCAACACCACTAAACACACCTCAACACCACTAAACACACCTCAACACCACTAAACACACCTCAACACACCTCAACACCACTAAACACTCCTCAACACCACTAAACACTCCTCAACACCACTAAACACACCTCAACACCACTAAACACACCTCAACACCACTAAACACACCTCAACACACCTCAACACCACTAAACACTCCTCAACACCACTAAACACACCTCAACACCACTAAACACACCTCAACACCACTAAACACACCTCAACACCACTAAACACACCTCAACACCACTAAACACACCTCAACACACCTCAACACCACTAAACACTCCTCAACACCACTAAACACTCCTCAACACCACTAAACACACCTCAACACCACTAAACACACCTCAACACCACTAAACACACCTTACTTACTGGAGAGTTTCAGCTACAGAATGTACTTCAGCTTATGTGTTCCATAATGATTTAACATGTGTGTGTGTGTGTGTGTGTGTGTGTGTGTGTGTGTGTGTGTGTGTGTGTGTGTGTGTGTGTGTGTGTGTGTGTGTGTCTCTGTGTGTGTGTGTGTGTGTGTGTCAGTATCAGACTACAGTCTACCAGTCCACTTGGCCCAAGTCACACGCGTGTGTGTACCGTGTAAATTGTAGCGTGTAGCGTGACACGGAGGAATGCCCTGCTCTGAGAAACACGATGAAGTGTAGACTAAAACAGAGGGAGAGAGAATGGAAGAAGGCAGGGTTGGGAGGAAGGGGGAGAGAGTCCCGTTACTATAGAAACACTGGTCAATGTGGAGAGAGAATGGAAGAAGGCAGGGTGGGGAGGAAGGGGGAGAGAGTCACGTCTATAGAAACACTGGTCAATGTGGAGGGAGTCACGTTACTATAGAAACACTGGTCAATGTGGAGTGAGTCACGTTACTATAGAAACACTGGTTTATGTGGAAAGAGAATGGAAGAAGGCAGGGTTGGGAGGAAGGGGGAGAGAGTCCCGTTACTATAGAAACACACTGGTCAATGTGGAGTGAGTCCTGTTACTATAGAAACACTGGTCAACGTGGAGTGAGTCCTGTTACTATAGAAACACTCTGGTCAATGTGGAGAGAGAATGAGAGAATGGAAGAAGGCAGGGTGGGGAGGAAGGGGGAAGAGAGTCACGTTACTATAGAAACACTGATCAATGTGGAGGGAGTCACGTTACTATAGAAACACTGGTCAATGTGGAGTGAGTCCTGTTACTATAGAAACACTCTGGTCAATGTAGAGTGAGTCACGTTACTATAGAAACACTCTGGTCAATGTAGAGTGAGTCACGTTACTATAGAAACACTCTGGTCAATGTGGAGTGAGTCACGTTACTATAGAAACACTCTGGTCAATGTAGAGTGAGTCACGTTACAATGTAGAGTGAGTCACGTTACTATAGAAACAGTGAGTCACCGAACGGTAGTGTTACAGACCTGGTAGTGTTACTATAGAAACAGAACGGTAGTGTTACTATAGAAACAGAACGGTAGTGTTACTATAGAAACAGAACGGTAGTGTTACTATAGAAACAGAACGGTAGTGTTACTATAGAAACAGAACGGTACATTTACATTACATTTAAGTCATTTAGCAGACGCTCTTATCCAGAGCGACTTACAAATTGGAAGTGTTACTATAGAAACAGAACGGTAGTGTTACTATAGAAACAGAACGGTAGTGTTACAGACCTGTGTCCCAGCTGTCGACACACCACCTCTGTTACTATAGAAACAGAACGGTAGTGTTACAGACCTGTGTCCCAGCTGTCGACACACCACCTCTGTTACTATAGAAACAGAACAGACTATAGAAACAGAACGGTAGTGTTACAGACCTGTGTCCCAGCTGTCGACACACCACCTCTGTTACTATAGAAACAGAACGGTAGTGTTACAGACCTGTGTCCCAGCTGTCGACACACCACCTCTGTTACTATAGAAACAGAACGGTAGTGTTACTATAGAAACAGACCTGTGTCCCAGCTGTCGACACACCACCTCTGCGTTTACGTCTGTCCATCCATCGTCACACACCGTCCCCAGGTCCCTGGAGGTACACCTCTACTCTCCCCTCACGCTCTCCCCTCCTACCAGCCTCACCGGGACACCTGCAACACAGAGGGAGGGAGGGAGGGAGGGAGGGAGGAGGGAGGAGAGAGAGGAGAGGAGAGGAGGAGAGGAGGGAGGGAGGGAGGGAGGGAGGAGAGGAGGAGGAGGGAGAGGGAGGAGAGGAGAGGGAGGGGAGAGGAGGAGAGGAGAGGAGGAGGGGAGGGGAGGAGAGAGAGAGGAGAGGAGAGGGAGGGAGGGAGGAGGGAGGGAGGAGGGGAGGGAGGAGGGAGAGGAGAGGAGAGGAGAGGAGGGGAGGGAGGAGAGGAGGAGGGAGGGAGGGAGGGAGGGAGGGAGGGAGGGAGGAGGGAGGGAGGGAGGGAGGAGGGAGGAGAGGAGAGGGAGGGGAGGGGAGGGGAGGAGAGAGAGAGGGAGGGAGGGAGGGGAGGGAGGAGGGAGGGAGGGAGGGAGGGAGGGAGGAGGAGGGAGGAGAGGGAGAGGAGGAGAGAGGAGAGGAGAGGAGAGGAAGAGGAGAGAGGAGAGGAGAGGAGAGGAGAGGAGAGGTCTTAGAGGGAGGGAGAGGAGGAGAGGAGAGGAGAGGAGAGGAGAGTGGTGGAGAGGAGAGAGAGAGGAGAGAGAGAGGAGAGGAGAGAGAGAGAGGGAGGGAGGGAGGGAGGGAGGGAGGAGGAAGGAGGGAGGGAGGGAGGGAGGGAGGGAGGAGGGAAGGAGAGGAGAGGGGAGGGAGGGAGGGAGGGAAGGAGGGAGAGGAGAGGAGAGGAGGAGAGAGAGGAGAGGAGAGGAGGGAGGGAGAGGAGAGGAGAGAGGGAGGGAGGGAGGGAGGGGAGGGGAAGGGAGGCATGGTGGGAGAGAGGGAGGGAGGAGAAGGGAGGAGAAGGAGGATAGGAGAGAGGGAGGGAGGGAAGGGAAGGAGGATAGGAGAGAGGGAGTGAGGGAAGGAAGGAGGATAGGAGATGTCTCCAGGATAGGAGAGAGGAAGGAGGGAAGAAGGGAGGAGGATAGGAGAGATGGAGGAGGGCCCTCCAGAAAAACAGTTAGCCCTGGACGCTCTGAAAATAGCATTCTACATAACACCCAACTCTCCCCTCTCTCTCCATGTCTCCAATACCATTCTACATAACACCCAACTCTCCCCTCTCTCTCCATGTCTCCAATACCATTCTACATAACACCCAACTCTCCCCCCTCTCTCTCCATGTCTCCAATACCATTCTACATAACACCAACTCTCCCCCCCTCTCTCTCCATGTCTCCAATACCATTCTACATAACACCCAACTCTCCCCCTCTCTCTCCATGTCTCCAATGCCATTCTACATAACACCCAACTCTCCCCCTCTCTCTCCATGTCTCAATACCATTCTACATAACACCCAACTCTCCCCTCTCTCCATGTCTCCAATACCATTCTACATAACACCCAACTCTCCCCTTCTCCATGTCTCCAATACCATTCTACACCCAACTAACACCCAACTCTCCCCCTCTCTCTCCATGTCTCCAATGCCATTCTACATAACACCCAACTCTCCCCCTCTCTCTCCATGTCTCAAATCCGGTTAGCTAATCTAATCAGTCTGTTCAACAGCTCATCACTCCTCTACACTTACAGAAACACACACCAGTCAGTCAGGTACTAATGTGTTTCTCACCGGTTTAGTCTCTCTGCTCTTTCGGGCTCTGGGGCCAAAAGGGTGTGTGTGTGTGTGTGTGTGTGTGTGTGTGTGTGTGTGTGTGTGTGTGTGTGTGTTTTATGATCAGTTGTTTCCACATGGGTGTACTAAATGTTTTCATGATCTTATCACGGTCATGCTATTCAGAACCTCAAGTGACAGGGGTGTGTGTTGATGGAGCGTGTGTGTGTGTGTGTGTGTGTGGGATGTGTGTGCATACGTGCTGTGGACTCTTACAAGGTAATTACCATTCAGAGGACAAACGTTGCACACACACACACACACACACACACACACACACACACACACACACACACACACACACACACACACACACACACACACACACACACAGCTCCAACACTTCCCCAACAACACAAGCTGTTACATAAAACTGTCATCAATCAGAGAGAGGGTTGAGGAGAGAGGGCCGAGGAGAGAGGGCCGAGGAGAGGGGGCTGAGGAGAGAGGGATGAGGAGAGAGGGCTGAGGAGAGAGGGCCGAGGAGAGGGGGCTGAGGAGAGGGGGTTGAGGAGAGAGGGATGAGGAGAGAGGGCCGAGGAGAGAGGGCCGAGGAGAGGGGGCTGAGGAGAGAGGGGCTGAGGAGAGGGGGCTGAGGAGAGAGGCCGAGGAGAGAGGGCCGAGGAGAGGGGGCTGAGGAGAGAGGGTTGAGGAGAGAGGGCTGAGGAGAGAGGGCCGAGGAGAGGGGGCTGAGGAGAGAGGGCCGAGGAGAGAGGGCCGAGCAGAGAGGGCCGAGGAGAGAGGGCCGAGCAGAGAGGGCCGAGGGAGAGGGGCTGAGGAGAGAGGGCCGAGCAGAGAGGGCCGAGGAGAGAGGGCTGAGGAGAGAGGGCCGAGGAGAGAGGGCCGAGCAGAGAGGGCCGAGGAGAGAGGGCCGAGGAGAGAGGGCCGAGGAGAGAGGGCCGAGGAGAGGGGGCCGAGGAGAGGGGCCGAGGAGAGGGGCCGAGGAGAGAGGGCCGAGGAGAGAGGGCCGAGGAGAGAGGGCCGAGGGCCACACACACACATACTGAGAGAGAGACACACACACACACACTGAGAGAGACACACACACACACACACACACTGAGAGAGACACACACACACACACTGAGAGAGACACACACACACACACACTGAGAGAGAGACACACACTGAGAGAGAGACACACACTGAGAGAGACACACACTGAGAGAGACACACACACACACTGAGAGAGACACACACTGAGAGAGACACACACACACACACACACACACACTGAGAGACGCACACACACACACTGAGAGAGACACACACACACACACACTGAGAGAGAGACACACACACACACACACACACACCCTACTTGGCAATGACCTCATACCTCTATAGCATGGGGAATGGTTTGACTGTGACACCTCGTTGACTATCTCAGTTCACTGGTCACGATGGCAACACCCATTCGTAGCACGCGCTCCAGCAGGTGTATCTCATTGATCATCCCTAAAGCCAACACCTCATTTGGCCCCCTTTCGTTCCAGTACTCTGCTGCCTGTGACTGGAACGAACTGCAAAAATCGCTGAAGTTGGAGACTTTTATCTCCCTCACCAACTTCAAACATCAGCTATCCGAGCAGCTAACCGATCACTGCAGCTGTACATAGTCTATTGGTAAATAGCCCACCCATTTTCACCTACCTCATCCCCATACTGTTTTATTTATTTACTTTTCTGCTCTTTTGCACACCAATATCTCTACCTGTACATGACCATCTGATCATTTATCACTCCAGTGTTAATCTGCTAAATTGTAATTATTCGCCTACCTCCTCATGCCTTTTGCACACATTGTATATAGACCCCCCTTTTTTCTCTACTGTGTTATTGACTTGTTAATTGCTTACTCCATGTGTAACTCTGTGTTGTTGTCTGTTCACACTGCTATGCTTTATCTTGGCCAGGTCGCAGTTGCAAATGAGAACTTGTTCTCAACTAGCCTACCTGGTTAAATAAAGGTGTTCTCAACTGGCCTACCTGGTTAAATAAAGGTGTTCTCAACTAGCCTACCTGGTTAAATAAAGGTGTTCTCAACTAGCCTACCTGGTTAAATAAAGGTGTTCTCAACTAGCCTACCTGGTTAAATAAAGGTGTTCTCAACTAGCCTACCTGGTTAAATAAAGGTGTTCTCAACTAGCCTACCTGGTTAAATAAAGGTGTTCTCAACTAGCCTACCTGGTTAAATAAAGGTGTTCCCCATGTCTCTCAGTCAGAGGTGTCACAGTCAAACCATTCCCCATGTCTCTCAGTCAGAGGTGTCACAGTCAAACCCTTCCCCATGTCTCTCAGTCAGAGGTGTCACAGTCAAACCATTCCCCATGTCTCTCAGTCAGAGGTGTCACAGTCAAACCCTTCCCCATGTCTCTCAGTCAGAGGTGTCACAGTCAAACCCTTCCCCATGTCTCTCAGTCAGAGGTGTCACAGTCAAACCATTCCCCATGTCTCTCAGTCAGAGGTGTCACAGTCAAACCCTTCCCCATGTCTCTCAGTCAGAGGTGTCACAGTCAAACCCTTCCCAATGTTTCTCTGTCAGAGGTGTTACAGTCAAACCATTCCCCCATGTCTCTCAGTCAGAGGTGTCACAGTCAAACCCTTCCCATGTCTCTCAGTCAGAGGTGTCACAGTCAAACCCTTCCCCATGTCTCTCAGTCAGAGGTGTCACAGTCAAACCCTTCCCCATGTCTCTCAGTTAGAGGTGTCACAGTCAAACCCTTCCAAGTATCTCAGAGGTGTCACAGTCAAACCCTTCCCCAAGTTTCTCAGAGGTGTCACAGCCAAACCCTTCCCCAAGTTTCTCAGAGGTGTCACAGCCAAACCCTTCCCCAAGCTTCTCAGTCAGAGGTGTCACAGTCAAACCCTTCCCCAAGCTTCTCAGTCAGAGGTGTCACAGCCAAACCCTTCCCCGAGTTTCTCAGTCAAAGGTCTCACAGCCAAACCCTTCACCATAACTCTCATTTAAAGGGCTATCAGCGCCAGATAGCGCCATCATGATAAACCCAGTAGACATCATTACCCCTATAGATCAGATAGACATCATTACCCCTATAGACATCATTACCCCTATAGACCAGATAGAGACATCATTACCCCTATAAACATCATTACCCCTATAGACCAGATAGAGACATCATTACCCCTATAGATCAGATAGACATCATTACCCCTATAGATCAGATAGACATCATTACCCCTATAGACCAGATAGAGACATCATTACCCCTATAGACCAGATAGAGACATCATTACCCCTAGAGACATCATTGCCCCTATATACATCATTACCCCTATAGACCAGATAGAGACATCATTACCCCTATAGGTCAGATATAGACATCATTACCCCTATAGATCTGATAGAGACATCATTACCCCTATAGATCAGATAGAGTCATCATTACCCCTATAGGTCAGATATAGACATCATTACCCCTATAGACATCATTACCACTATAGATCAGATAGAGACATTATTACCGCTTTAGACATCATTACCCCTATCGACATCATGTGTCACAGTCAAACCCTTCCCCAAGCTTCTCAGTCAGAGGTGTCACAGCCAAACCCTTCCCCGAGTTTCTCAGTCAAAGGTCTCACAGCCAAACCCTTCACCATAACTCTCATTTAAAGGGCTATCAGCGCCAGATAGCTTATCATGATAAACCCAGTAGACATCATTACCCCTATAGATCAGATAGACATCATTACCCCTATAGACATCATTACCCCTATAGATCAGATAGAGACATCATTACCCCTATAAACATCATTACCCCTATAGACCAGATAGAGACATCATTACCCCTATAGATCAGATAGAGACATCATTACCCCTATAGATCAGATAGAGATATCATTACCCCTATAGGTCAGATATAGCCATCATTACCCCTATAGACATCATGACCCCTATAGACATCATTACCCCTATAGACCAGATAGAGACATCATTACCCCAATAGACATCATTACCCCTATAGACCAGATAGAGACATCATTACCCCTATAGATCAGATAGAGACATCATTACCCCTATAGACCATATAGAGACATCATTACCCCTATAGACCAGATAGAGACATCATTACCCCAATAGACATCATTACCCCTATAGACCAGATAGAGACATCATTACCCCAATAGACATCATTACCTCTATAGATCAGATAGAGCCATCATTACCCCTATAGACATCATTACCCCTATAGATCAGATAGAGACATCATTACCCCTATAGACATCATTACCTCTATAGATCAGATAGAGCCATCATTACCCCTATAGACATCATTACCCCTATAGATCAGACAGAGACATCATTACCCCTATAGATCAGATAGAGACATCATTACCCCTATAGATCAGATAGAGACATCATTACCCCTATAGGCATCATGATAATCTGATCAATCTGTTTCTTCCTGTTGAAGGGAGCTGATGTTGATGGTACAGAGGAACCAGTCGGTCCTTTTCATTCGGGTAGAATTAATAATACAGACCAGATCTGATCTCAGAGGATAAACACGGGAAAGAGTTAAAAACACCCGTTACCCAAGTGTCCATTACGGTGAAGACACTGAGCCCACAGAGAGTCACTGAGCCCACAGAGAGTCACTGAGCCCACAGAGAGTCCAGCTGACCAGGGAGACAGGATGTTACGGAGAGACACTGAGCCCACAGAGAGTCCAGCTGACCAGGGAGACAGGATGTTACGGAGAGACACTGAGCCCACAGAGGGACACTGAGCCCACAGAGAGTCCAGCTGACCAGGGAGACAGGATGTTACAGAGAGACACTGAGCCCACAGAGAGTCCAGCTGACCAGGGAGACAGGATGTTACGGAGAGACACTGAGCCCACAGAGAGTCCAGCTGACCAGGGAGACAGGATGTTACGGAGAGACACTGAGCCCACAGAGAGTCCAGCTGACAAGGGAGACAGGATGTTACGGAGAGACACTGAGCCCACAGAGAGACACTGAGCCCACAGAGAGTCCAGCTGACCAGGGAGACAGGATGTTACGGAGAGACACTGAGCCCACAGAGAGTCCAGCTGACCAGGAGACAGGATGTTACGAGAGACACTGAGCCCACAGAGAGTCCAGCTGACCAGGGAGACAGGATGTTACGGAGAGACACTGGAGCCCACAGAGAGTCCAGCTGACAAGGGAGACAGGATGTTACGGAGAGACACTGGGCCCACAGAGAGACACTGAGCCCACAGAGAGTCCAGCTGACCAGGGAGACAGGATGTTACGGAGAGACACTGAGCCCACAGAGAGTCCAGCTGACCAGGGAGACAGGATGTTACGGAGAGACACTGAGCTCCACAGAGAGTCCAGCTGACAAGGAGACAGGATGTTACGGAGAGACACTGAGCCCACAGAGAGACCAGCTGACCAGGGAGACAGGATGTTACGGAGAGACACTGAGCCCACAGAGAGACACTGAGCCCACAGAGAGTCCAGCTGACCAGGGAGACAGGATGTTACGGAGAGACACTGAGCCCACAGAGAGACCAGCTGACCAGGAGACAGGATGTTACGGAGAGACACTGAGCCCACAGAGAGACACTGAGCCCACAGAGAGTCCAGCTGACCAGGGAGACAGGATGTTACGGAGAGACACTGAGCCCACAGAGAGTACAGCTGACCAGGGAGACAGGATGTTACGGAGAGACACTGAGCCCACAGAGAGTCCAGCTGACCAGGGAGACAGGATGTTACGGAGAGACACTGAGCCCACAGAGAGACACTGAGCCCACAGAGAGACACTGAGCCCACAGAGAGTCCAGCTGACCAGGGAGACACTGAGCCCACAGAGAGACACTGAGCCCACAGAGAGACACTGAGCCCACAGAGAGACACTGAGCCCACAGAGAGACACTGAGCCCACAGAGAGACACTGAGCCCACAGAGAGACACTGGTTACGGAAACCTCTTCAGCAGGACAACAGCTCAGCAGGCTCCGTGTGTGTGTGTGTGTGTGTGTGTGTGTGTGTGTGTGTGTGTGTGGAGAGGAGAATGAAGAGCCTTCCCTCCATATGGAGAGCAGGTCGGCGGGTCGTAACCATAACAACCCCCTAGCGACAGGACCGCTGTGTGAATCCTTCTCTGTTGTGCCATAACATCTGATTCACACGTTGGAATGACATATGGTGCTGTACATTACCCCTGTACACACACACACACACACACACACACACACACACACACACACACACACACACACACACACACACACACACACACACACACACACAGTGGTTCTTCTCCCTCACAGACAGACAGACAGACAGACAGACAGACAGACAGACAGACAGACAGACAGACAGTGTGACTCCTCTCACCATATGTGAAGACAGACAGACAGACAGACAGACAGACAGACAGACAGACAGACAGACAGTGTGACTCCTCTCACCATATGTAACAGATGTAAATCCTATT
>NW_027040418.1:40000-45028 GCF_034236695.1 Oncorhynchus nerka
CCATCCTGTATTGAACCCACCATCCTGTATTGAACCCACCATCCTGGCCCCAGCGGGTATTGAACCCACCATCCTGTATTGAACCCACCATCCTGGCCCCAGCGGGTATTGAACCCACCATCCTGTAGTGAACCCACCATCCTGTATTGAACCCACCATCCTGTATTGAACCCACCATCCTGTAGTGAACCCACCATCCTGTATTGAACCCACCATCCTGTATTGAACCCACCATCCTGTAGTGAACCCACCATCCTGTATTGAACCCACCATCCTGTAGTGAACCCACCATCCTGTATTGAACCCACCATCCTGTAGTGAACCCACCATCCTGTAGTGAACCCACCATCCTGTAGTGAACCCACCATCCTGTATTGAACCCACCATCCTGTAGTGAACCCACCATCCTGTAGTGAACCCACCATCCTGTAGTGAACCCACCATCCTGTAGTGAATCCACCATCCTGGCCCCAGCGGGTCGTGAACCCACCATCCTGGCCCCAGTGGGTAATGAACCCACCATCCTAGCCCCAGCGGGTCGTGAACCCACCATCCTGGCCCCAGTGGGTAATGAACCCACCATCCTGGCCCCAGCGGTCGTGAATCCACCATCCTGACCCCAGTGGGTATTGAACCCACCATCCTGTAGTGAACCCACCATCCTGTAGTGAACCCACCATCCTGTAGTGAACCCACCATCCTGTATTGAACCCACCATCCTGTATTGAACCCACCATCCTGGCCCCAGCGGGTCGTGAACCCACCATCCTGGCCCCAGCGGGTCGTGAACCCACCATCCTGGCCCCAGTGGGTAATGAACCCACCAACCTGGCCCCAGCGGGTCGTGAACCCACCATCCTGGCCCCAGCGGTCGCGGAACCCACCATCCTGGCCCTGTGGGTAATGAACCCACCATCCTGGCCCCAGTGGTAATGAACCCACCATCCTGGCCCCAGTGGGTAATGAACCCACCATCCTGGCCCCAGCGGTCGTGAACCACCATCCTGACCCCAGTGGGTAATGAACTCCACCATCCTGGCCCCAGTGGGTAATGAACCCACCACCCTGGCCCCAGCGGGTCGTGAACCCACCATCCTGGCCCCAGTGGGTAATGAATTATTATTCGCCTACCTCCTCATGCCTTTTGCACACATTGTATATAGACTCCACTTTTTTTCTCTACTGTGTTATTGACTTGTTAATTGTTTACTCCATGTGTAACTCTGTGTTGTCTGTTCACTCTGCTATGCTTTATCTTTGCCAGGTCACAGTTGCAAATGAGAACCTGTTCTCAACTAGCCTACCTGGTTAAATAAAGGTGTTCTCAACTAGCCTACCTGGTTAAATAAAGGTGTTCTCAACTAGCCTACCTGGTTAAATAAAGGTGTTCTCAACTAGCCTACCTGGTTAAATAAAGGTGTTCTCAACTAGCCTACCTGGTTAAATAAAGGTGTTCTCAACTAGCCTACCTGGTTAAATAAAGGTGTTCTCAACTAGCCTACCTGGTTAAATAAAGGTGTTCTCAACTAGCCTACCTGGTTAAATAAAGGTGTTCTCAACTGGCCTACCTGGTTAAATAAAGGTGTTCTCAACTAGCCTGGCTTTAGGATCTATAGCTATGAGAGGATGTGGCTTCCTGGATTAGGATCTATAGCTATGAGAGGATGTGGCTTCCTGGATTAGGATCTATAGCTATGAGAGGATGTGGCTTCCTGGATTAGGATCTATAGCTATGAGAGGATGTGGCTTCCTGGATTAGGATCTATAGCTATGAGAGGATGTGGCTTCCTGGATTAGGATCTATAGCTATGAGAGGATGTGGCTTCCTGGATTAGGATCTATAGCTATGAGAGGATGTGCTTCCTGGATTAGATCTATAGCTACTAGAGGATGTGGCTTCCTGGATTAGGATCTATAGCTATGAGAGGATGTGGCTTCCTGGATTAGGATTAGAGAGGATCTATAGCTATGAGAGAGGATGTGGCCTCCTGGATTAGGATCTATAGCTATGAGAGATGTGGCTTCCTGGATTAGGATCTATAGCTATGAGGATGTGGCTTCCTGGATTAGGATCTATAGCTATGAGAGGATGTGGCTTCCTGGATTAGGATCTATAGCTATGAGAGAGGATGTGGCTTCCTGGATTAGGATCTATAGCTATGAGAGGATGTGGCTTCCTGGATTAGGATCTATAGCTATGAGAGGGCTTCCTGATTAGGATCTATAGCTATGAGAGGATGTGGCTTCCTGGATTAGGATCTATAGCTATGAGAGGATGTGGGCTTCCTGGATTAGGATCTATAGCTATGAGAGGATGTGGCTTCCTGGATTAGGATCTATAGCTATGAGAGGATGTGGGCTTCCTGGATTAGGATCTATAGCTATGAGAGGATGTGGCTTCCTGATTAGGATCTATAGCTATGAGAGGATGTGGGCTTGGATTAGATCTATAGCTATGAGAGGATGGCCTGGATTAGGATCTATAGCTATGAGAGGATGTGGCTTCCTGGATTAGGATCTATAGCTATGAGAGGATGTGGCTTCCTGGATTAGGATCTATAGCTATGAGAGGATGTGGCTTCCTGGATTAGGATCTATAGCTATGAGAGGATGTATTCCTGGATTAGGATCTATAGCTATGAGAGGATGTGGCTTCCTGGATTAGGATCTAGGAGAGGATGTGGCTTCCTGATTAGCTATAGCTGAGAGGATGTGGCTTCCTGGATTAGGATCTATAGCTATGAGAGGATGTGGCTTCCTGGATTAGGATCTATAGCTAGAGAGGATGTGGCTTCCTGGATTAGGATCTATAGCTATGAGAGGATGTGGCTTCCTGGATTAGGATCTATAGCTATGAGAGGATGTGGCTTCCCTGATTAGGATCTATAGCTATGAGAGGATGTGGCTTCCTGGATTAGGATCTATAGCTACTGAGAGGATGTGGCTTCCTGGATTAGGATCTATAGCTATGAGAGGATGTGGCTTCCTGATTAGATCTATAGCTATGAGAGGATGTGGTTTCCTGATTAGGGATCTATAGCTATGAGAGGATGTGGCTTCCTGGATTAGGATCTATAGCTATGAGAGGATGTGGCTTCCTGGATTAGGGATCTATAGCTATGAGAGGATGATTGGGACTTAGCCTGAGAGGACAGGCCTTAGATCTATAGCTATGAGAGGATGTGGCTTCCTGGATTAGGATCTATAGCTATGAGAGGATGTGGCTTCCTGGATTAGGATCGGTAGCTATGAGAGGATGTGGCTTCCTGGATTAGATCTATAGCTAGTGAGAGGATGTGGCTTCCTGGATTAGGATCTATAGCTATGAGAGGATGTGGCTTCCTGGATTAGATCTATAGCTATGAGAGGATGTGGCTTCCTGGATTAGATCTATAGCTATGAGAGGATGTGGCTTCTGGGATTAGATCTATAGCTATGAGAGGATGTGGCTTCCTGGATTAGGGGATCTATAGCTATGAGAGGATGTGGCTTCGGATTAGATCTATAGCTATGAGAGGATGTGGCTTCCTGGATTAGATAGCCATGAGGATGTATTTCCTGATTAGGACTGCGAGAGGAGGATGGGCTTCCTGGATTAGGATCTATAGCTAAGTGAGAGATGTGGGTTCCTGGATTAGATCTATAGCTATGAGAGGATGTGGCTTCCTGGATTAGGATCGGGGCTATGAGAGGATGTGGCTTCCTGATTAGGATCTATAGCTATGAGAGGATGTGGCTTCCTGAGCCAGGGATCTAGAAGCTATGAGAAGATGTGCTTTCCCTGATTAGACCTATAGCTATGAGAAGATGTGGGCTTCCTGGATTAGATCTAGCTATGAGAGGATGTGGCTTCCTGGATCTATAGGATCTATAGATCTATGAGAGGATGTGGCTTCCTGGATTAGGATCTATAGCTATGAGAGGATGTGGCTTCCTGATTAGATCGAGAAGCAGAGAGGATGTGGCTTCCTGGGATTAGGAATCTATAGCGCTACAGGATGTGGTTTCGATTAGACTATAGCTACTAGAGGATGTGGCTTCCTGATTAGATCTATAGCTACTAGAGATGTGGCTTCCTGGATTAGGATCTATAGCTGCTATGAGAGGATGTGGCTTCCTGATTAGGATTCATAGCTACTAGAGGATGTGGCTTCTGGATTAGGATCTATAGCTATGAGAGGATGTGGCTTCCTGATTAGGATCTATAGCTATGAGAGGATGTGGCTTCCTGATTAGGGATTCTAGCTATGAGAGTGAGGGCTTCCTGGATTAGGATCTATAGCTATGAGAGGATGTGGCCTTGGATTAGGATCTATAGCTATGAGAGGATGTGGCTTCCTGGATTAGGATCTATAGCTATGAGAGATGTGTTTCCTGGATTAGACTATAGCGTGAGAGGATGTGGCTCTCTGATTAGGATCTATAGCTGAAACCATGTCAGGTGTGTGTGTGTGTGTGTGCTTGTGTGTGTGTGTGTGTGTGCTAAGGTGTATGTGTGTGTGTGTGTGTGAGTGTGAGTGCTAAGGTGTGTTTGTGTGTGCTTAGGTGTGTGTGTGTGTGTGTATGTGTGTGTTCTCACCCCAGGCCCAGCTGTCGACAGACGACCTCCACGTCGCTCTCATCCCATTGGTCGTCGCAGACGGATCCCCACACGCCCCGTGGAAAACCTCAACACGCCCCTCCCACGCTGACACCCCCACCAACCTCACTGGCACCAACGCTACCACTGGACACAGACACACCGAAACACAGAGAACAGTTACTACCCCCCTAACCCTAACCCTACCCCCTAACCCTAACCCACTGGACACAGACACACCGAAACACAGAGAACAGTTACTACCCCCTTACCCAATCCCCTACCCTAACCCTACCCCTAACCCTAACCCTAACCCCTAACCCTAACCCTACCCCTAACCCTAACCCACCCTAACCCTAACCCCAACCCTACTTTTAAATTTTTAATTTTATTTTTAATTTTAATAATTTTGCTTTCTACCCCTAAATTCTAAATATTTTAAATTTTGG
>NW_027040418.1:45528-53028 GCF_034236695.1 Oncorhynchus nerka
AAACAAACAGTATTTTGTATGGTAAAATGTGGTAATTAAGGTAAGGATAAATAAGAATAAATAGCAATGTTGGGTAGACTTGTAATATAATACAGCTTTCTTGTAGCATTTTTACAATAATAAATATATTCTTATATACTTAAATTTTTGGCATTTTATATAAGAAGAAACATAATTTAATAAATAATAATATAATTTTATACTAAATATATAATAATATTAAAGAAGAATAATAAATTGAATATAATGCTATAGTAATAATAAATATACTTCATACTTAAATAACTTTTGGTAATATATGAATATACTTTTAATACTTAAACAATTTAATAATAATAACTTTATAATAGAGTTTAAATATACATCAACACTCAATACTTAATACTACTTAAACAGTAACTTTAATAATTAACAATAACTTTAACATATACTTTAATACTTTTCAAATATACTTCATTAAATAAATATAGTGACTTCTAGTCACTACTTAAATACTTCTCATCACTACTTAAATACTTCATTCACCACTTAGCATACTTCAATAACTCGAATACTTTCTACACCACTTTTCTGAATACTAATTTCTTTACTACTCATTCTAAACACACTCTCTATCACCACTAAACACACTCTCAATACTCAACACTACACTAAACATGTCACCAACATCACTAAAATACACTCTCAACACTACTCAATACCACTAATCAACACACTTCTTAACACCACTTCAAACACACTCAACACCAATTAAACATACTCAACACTTCTAAAACTCATCATCACTAAATACACTTAACACTACTAAACACACTCTAACACTACTAAACACAACTTTTAACACACACTCAATACTCTCAAACACACTTCAACACTACTAAACATCACATTAACCACCTCAACACCTCAACACTACTTAAATACTACTCAACACCACTAATACACACTCTCAACACTACTTAAATACCTCAACACTACTAAACACACTTCAACACCACTAAACACTCCTCAACACTACTAATACAACACTCCTCAACACCACTAAACACACCTCAACACTACTAAACACAATTTCTCAACACTCACTAAACACACTCTCAACACCACTAAACACTCTCAATACACTACTAAACACTCTCAACATACTCAACACCACTAAACACACAATCTCAACAACTCAGCCAATCACTACTACAACACAATTTTCAACACTACTAAACACACCTTAACACCACTAAACACATCTCAACACTACTACAAATACTTCAACACACTTCAACACTTCTCAATAACACACTACTAAACACACTCAACACTACTTAAACACATCTCAATCACTACTAAACACACTCTCAAACACCACTTAAAACACACCTCAACACTACTAAAACACACTCAACACTACTAAACACTTAACTTCAACACTCACTAAACACACTCAACACCACTAAAATCACATCTCAATACTACTAAACACTCCTCAACACTCTCAACACTACTAAACACAATTCTCAATACTCACTAAACACACTCTCAACACCTACTAAACACATCTCAACACTACTACTAAACACATCCCCAACACTCACTAAACACACTCTCAACACCACTAAACACACTCTGTAACCACACCTCAACACCACTAAACACCTCAACATCACCAACATACTCTCAAACACTACTAAACACACTCTAACATTACTCACAACACATCTCAACACTACTAAACATCACTCAACACTACTAAACACACTTAACACTACTAAACACATTCAATACTACTAACACACTTCTCAACACTACCAAACACTCTTCAACACTAACTAAACACTCTTAAATACTACTAAATACACTTCAACACTACTAAACACTACTATCAACACTACTTAAATATCTCAACACTCACTAAACACTCTCAACACTTACTAAACACATCTCTCAACACCTACTAAATACAATCTCAACACCACTATAACACACTCTCAACACACTCAATACCCTAAACACACTTAATACCACTAAACACATCTCAATACCTACTAAACATATCTCACCACATCAACACTTCTAAACACTTCAACACTACTAAACACACTTCAATACTACTAAACACACTCTAACACCACTACACATACACCTCAATCTCAACACCACTAAATACATTTAACACACTTTAAATACACCTCAATACCACTAAACACACCTCTCTAACACTACTAAACACACTCAACACTCTCTAAATACACTCTCAATACTCACTGTAAACACACTCTCTAACACTTCACTAAACAACACCTCAACACTACCTCAACACCACTTAACATACCTCAACACCACTAAACACTTCCTCAATACTACTAAATACACTTTAACACTACTAAATACACACTCAACACTACTAAACACACATCTCATACACACTAAACACTACTTCAACACTACTAAATACTTCAACACTACTTTAAACACAACTTAACACCATTCAATACTACTAAATACACTCAATACTTCAATACTAAACACACTCAACACCACTCAAACACACTCACCACTAAACACACTTCAACACCACTTAAACACACTCTCAACACTTCTAAATACACCTCAACACCACTAAACACACCTCAATACCACTAAACACACTTCAATATTCCTTTAAATACTCAATACCACTAAACACATCTCAACACCATTTAAACACACTTTCAAACACTACTAAATACTCTCAACACTATATACTAAACATACATTCTAATACCACTAAACACTCCTCAATACCACTAAACACATTTCAACACTACTAAATACACTCTCAATACTACTAAATACTCTCAACACTACTAACACTATCACTACTAAGCACTACTTTTCAACACTACTTAACACTCTAACACACCTCAACACTACTAAACACTAATTCTCAACAACTACTAAACACACTCAACACTACTAAATACACTCTCAATACTCACTACTAAACACACTTCAACACTACTTAAATACACCTCTCAACACTATCTAAATACTTTCAATCACATTACTAATACACTTTCAACTACTCAACATCACTAACACACTCTCAACACTACTAAATACATTCTCAATACTCACTAAACAATACCACTTCAACACTACTAAATACTTCAACACTCACTTCAAATACACTCATCACTACTAAACACAACTTCTCAACAACTACTAAATACACTACTTCAACACTACTAAACACACTCTCAACACTACTAACATCACTCAACACTCTCAACACTACTAAACACACTCACACACACCTCACACTACTAAACACAATCCCCAACACCACTAAACACACCTCAACACTACTAAACACATCTCAACACTACTAAACACAACTCTCAACACTACTAAACACACCTCAACACCACTTAAACACACCTCAACACCACTAAACACATTCTCAACACCACTAAACACTAACATCACTACTAAACACCACTAAACACATCTCAACACCACTAAACACACTCAACACCAACTAAACACACTCTCAATACCTACTAAACACATCTCAACACTACAAACATACTCAACACCACTAAACACACTACTACAACACCTCTTCAACACCACTAAACACACCTCAACACCACTAAACACACCTCAACACCACTAAACACACTCTCAACACCACTAAACACACTCTCAACACCTACTAAACACACCTCAACACCACTAAACACACCTCAACACACTACTAAATACACTCTCAACACTTACTAAACACTCTCAACACTTCACTAAACACACTCTAACACTACTAAACACACTCTCAACACTACTAAACACACCTCACACACCACTAAACACACCTCAACACCACTAAACAACATACCACTAAATCACTCCTCAACACTACTAAACACACTCTCAACACCTCAACACTACTAAACACACCTCTAACAACTCACTAAACACACTTCAACACCACTAAACACACTCAACACCTCAACACTACTAAACACACTCAACACCACAAACACCACTAAACACACCCCAACACCACTAAACACACTCTAATACTTCATCTAAACACACCTCAATACTCACTAAATATACCTCAATACCACTAAATACACACTACTCAACACCACTTAAATAACTACTCAAATACACTACAATACACCTCAATACCACTAAACACAACCTCAACACTACTAAACACATCTCAATACCACTAAACACACTCTCAACACTACTAAACACACTCTCAACACCTCAACACTCACTAAACACACTCAACACCACTATAACACACTCTCAACACCACTAAACACACTCTCAACACCACTCAACACCACTCAACACACACTAAACACCTCAACACCACTAAACACACCTCAACACCTCAACACCACTAAACACACTCTCCAACACCACTAAACACACCTCAACACCATCACTAAACACACTCTCAACACTCTCAACACCACTAAACACACTCTCAACACTCACTAAACACACTCCAACACTACTCAATACATCTGAATACCTCAACACTACTAAACAATTCACATACTCACACTCAAACACACTCTCAACACTCTCAACACTACTAACACACTCCAACACCATCTAAACACACTCTCAACACCACTAAACACACCTCAATTCTAACACACTAAACACACTCTCAACACCACTAAACACATCCTCAACACCACTAAACACACTCTCAACACCACTAAAACACTCTCAACACTACTAAACACAATTCTCAACAACTACTAAACACACCTCAACACCACTAAACACTCTCAACACTTCAACACCACTAAACACATCTCAACACCACTAAAACACACTTCAATACTACTAAACACACCTCAATACTCAATACCACTAAACACACTTCAACACTAACACTACTAAATACAACTTCAATACTCAATACCTACTAAATACACTTCAACACCACTAAACACTTTTATCACTACTAAATACACTCTCAACATCTCAACATCTCAACACTACTAAATACACTCTAACACTCTAAACACTCTCAACACCACTAAACACACCTCAACACTTCTAAACACACTCTAAACACACCTCAATGACTCACTAAACACTCTCAACACCACTAAACACACTCTTAACACCACTAAACACACCTCAATTCTCAAACGCCACTCACCTAAATACCACTAAACACACTCTCAATACACACTAAACACTCTCAACACTACTAAACACACTCAACACTACTAAACACACTCTCAACACTCACTAAACACACCTCAACACCACTAAACACTTCTCAACAACTACTAAACACTCTCAACAACTACTAAACACACTCAACACTACTAAACACTACATCACACCTCAACACCACTAAACACTCTCAACACCGCTCAAACACACTCTCAACACTACTCTCAACACCACTAAACACACTCTCAACACCACTAAACACACCTCAACACTCACTAAACACTCTCAACACCTCTAAACACACTCAACACCACTAAACACATCTCAACACCCTAAACACCTCAACACCTACTAAACACTCAACACTACTCAACACACCTCAACACCACTAAACACACTCTCAACACCACTAAACACATCTCAACACCACTAAACACACTCTCAACACCTAACTACTAAACACACCTCAACACCACTTAAACACACTCTCAACAACCTCAACACCTCAACACCACTACAAATACACCTCAACACCACTACACACTACTACTAAACACAATTTCAACTACCACTCAAACACATCTCAACACTACTAAACAACATCTCAACACACTCAACACTACTAAACACACCTCAACACCACTAAACACCTCAACACCTCAACACTCACTAAAACACCTCAACAACTACTAAACACAATTCTCAACACCACTAAACACACCTCAACACCACTAAACACTCAACACTTCTAAACACACTCAACACCACTAAACACACCTCAACACCACTAAACACTTCTCAACACCTCAACACCACTACGCAACACCACTAAACACACCTCAACATTCAATACACTAACACACTAAATACTCAACACCACTAAACACTCCTCAACACTACTAAACACACTTCAACACTACTAAACACACTCTCAATACCACTAAACACTACTCATCAACACTCTACTAAACACTTCCTAAACACCACTAAACACACCTCAACACTTCACTAAATAATTCCAACACCACTAAACACTCCCATCAACACCACTAAACACACTCTCAACACTCAACAGCTAATAAACACACTCTCATCACCACTAAACACAATTTCAACACTACTAAATACACTCTCAACACCACTCAAACACACTCTCAACACTCAACACCCTAAACACACCTCAACACCACTAAACACACTCTCAACACACCCTCTAACACTCTCAACACCACTAAACACACCCTCAACACCACTAAACACACTCAACACCTACTAAACACACTCTCACACACCAACACTTAACACCACTAAACACACTCAACACCACACTAAATACACCTCAACACCACTAAACACTACACCTCAACACCACTAAACACACTCTCAACACCACTAAACACACCTCAACACCACTAAACACACTCTCACCACCACTAAACACTCCAATAATTACTAAATACACTTCAACACTACTAAACACTCTCAATACACTTAAACACTCTCAACACTTAACACATTACTAACACCACTAAACATCTCAACACAATACTAAACACACCTCAACACTACTAAACACACTCAACACTACTAAACCACTCAACACCACTAAACACACTCAACACTACTAAACACTCTCAACACATCATACTAAACACACCTAACACCACTAAACACACCTCACATCACTAAACACATACAACACACTCTCAACACTCACTAAACACACCTCAACACCACTAAAACACTCTCAACACCACTAAACACACCTCAACACCACTAAACACACTCTCAACACCATCTAAACACACTCTCAACACCACTAAACACCCTCAACACTACACCTCAATACCCGCTAAAACGACTCTCAACACCACTAAACACACCCTCAACACTACTCAAACACTCTCAACACCACTAAACACACTCTCAACACCACTAAACACACTCTCAACACCTACTAAACACACCTCAACACCACTAAACATCACCTCAACACCACTAAACACTCAACACCTCAAACACCTACCTACAACACACCTCAACACCACTAAACACACCTCAACACCACTAAACACACCTCAACACCACTAAACACACCTCAACACCTCAACACACTAAACACACTCTCAACACCACTAAACACACTCACCAACACCTACTAAACACTCTCAACACTCCTCAACTTACTAAACACACCTCAACACCACTAAACACTCTCAACACCACTAAACACCCTCAACACCTCTAAACACACTCAACACCACTAAACACACCTCAACACCACTAAACACACCTCAACACCACTAA
>NW_027040418.1:58028-63028 GCF_034236695.1 Oncorhynchus nerka
GAGAGGGAGAGAGGGCCGAGGAGAGAGGGCCGAGGAGAGAGGGCGAGGAGAGAGGGCTGAGGAGAGAGGGCCGAGGAGAGAGGGCCGAGAGAGGGCCGAGAGAGAGAGGGCCGAGGAGAGACGAGGAGACTGAGAGGGGGCCGAGGAGAGACGAGGAGACGAGGAGAGACTGAGGAGAGAGAGGGCCGAGGGCCACACACACACATACTGAGAGAGACACACACACACACAGAGAGACACACACACACACACACACACTGAGAGAGACACACACACACACTGAGAGACACACACACACACACACTGAGAGAGAGAGACACACACTGAGAGAGACACACACTGAGAGAGACACACACTGAGAGAGACACACACACACACTGAGAGAGACACACACTGAGAGAGACACACACACACACACACACACACACACACTGAGAGACGCACACACACACTGAGAGAGACACACACACACACACTGAGAGAGAGACACACACACACACACACACACACCCTACTTGGCAATGACCTCATACCTCTATAGCATGGGGAATGGTTTGACTGTGACACCTCGTTGACTATCTCAGTTCACTGGTCACGATGGCAACACCCATTCGTAGCACGCGCTCCAGCAGGTGTATCTCATTGATCATCCCTAAAGCCAACACCTCATTTGGCCCCCTTTCGTTCCAGTACTCTGCTGCCTGTGACTGGAACGAACTGCAAAAATCGCCAGTTGGGAGACTTTTATCTCCCTCACCAACTTCAAACATCAGCTATCCGAGCAGCTAACCGATCACTGCAGCTGTACATAGTCTATTGGTAAATAGCCCACCCATTTTCACCTACCTCATCCCCATACTGTTTTATTTATTTACTTTTCTGCTTTTTGCACACCAATATCTCTACCTGTACATGACCATCTGATCATTTATCACTCCAGTGTTAATCTGCTAAATTGTAATTATTCGCCTACCTCCTCATGCCTTTTGCACACATTGTATATAGACCCCCTTTTTCTCTACTGTGTTTATTGACTTGTTAATTGCTTACTCCATGTGTAACTCTGTGTTGTTGTCTGTTCACACTGCTATGCTTTATCTTGGCCAGGTCGCAGTTGCAAATGAGAACTTGTTCTCAACTAGCCTACCTGGTTAAATAAAGGTGTTCTCAACTAGCCTACCTGGTTAAATAAAGGTGTTCTCAACTAGCCTACCTGGTTAAATAAAGGTGTTCTCAACTAGCCTACCTGGTTAAATAAAGGTGTTCTCAACTAGCCTACCTGGTTAAATAAAGGTGTTCTCAACTAGCCTACCTGGTTAAATAAAGGTGTTCTCAACTAGCCTACCTGGTTAAATAAAGGTGTTCTCAACTAGCCTACCTGGTTAAATAAAGGTGTTCCCATGTCTCTCAGTCAGAGGTGTCACAGTCAAACCATTCCCCATGTCTCTCAGTCAGAGGTGTCACAGTCAAACCCTTCCCCATGTCTCTCAGTCAGAGGTGTCACAGTCAAACCATTCCCCATGTCTCTCAGTCAGAGGTGTCACAGTCAAACCCTTCCCATGTCTCTCAGTCAGAGGTGTCACAGTCAAACCCTTCCCCATGTCTCTCAGTCAGAGGTGTCACAGTCAAACCATTCCCATGTCTCTCAGTCAGAGGTGTCACAGTCAAACCCTTCCCCATGTCTCTCAGTCAGAGGTGTCACAGTCAAACCTTCCCAATGTTTCTCTGTCAGAGGTGTTACAGTCAAACCATTCCCCATGTCTCTCAGTCAGAGGTGTCACAGTCAAACCCTTCCCCATGTCTCTCAGTCAGAGGTGTCACAGTCAAACCCTTCCCCATGTCTCTCAGTCAGAGGTGTCACAGTCAAACCCTTCCCCATGTCTCTCAGTTAGAGGTGTCACAGTCAAACCCTTCCAAGTATCTCAGAGGTGTCACAGTCAAACCCTTCCCCAAGTTTCTCAGAGGTGTCACAGCCAAACCCTTCCCCAAGTTTCTCAGAGGTGTCACAGCCAAACCCTTCCCCAAGCTTCTCAGTCAGAGGTGTCACAGTCAAACCCTTCCCCAAGCTTCTCAGTCAGAGGTGTCACAGCCAAACCCTTCCCCGAGTTTCTCAGTCAAAGGTCTCACAGCCAAACCCTTCACCATAACTCTCATTTAAAGGGCTATCAGCGCCAGATAGCGCCATCATGATAAACCCAGTAGACATCATTACCCCTATAGATCAGATAGACATCATTACCCCTATAGACATCATTACCCCTATAGACCAGATAGAGACATCATTACCCCTATAAACATCATTACCCCTATAGACCAGATAGAGACATCATTACCCCTATAGATCAGATAGACATCATTACCCCTATAGATCAGATAGACATCATTACCCCTATAGACCAGATAGAGACATCATTACCCCTATAGACCAGATAGAGACATCATTACCCCTAGAGACATCATTGCCCCTATATACATCATTACCCCTATAGACCAGATAGAGACATCATTACCCCTATAGGTCAGATATAGACATCATTACCCCTATAGATCTGATAGAGACATCATTACCCCTATAGATCAGATAGAGTCATCATTACCCCTATAGGTCAGATATAGACATCATTACCCCTATAGACATCATTACCACTATAGATCAGATAGAGACATTATTACCGCTTTAGACATCATTACCCCTATCGACATCATGTGTCACAGTCAAACCCTTCCCCAAGCTTCTCAGTCAGAGGTGTCACAGCCAAACCCTTCCCCGAGTTTCTCAGTCAAAGGTCTCACAGCCAAACCCTTCACCATAACTCTCATTTAAAGGGCTATCAGCGCCAGATAGCGCCATCATGATAAACCCAGTAGACATCATTACCCCTATAGATCAGATAGACATCATTACCCCTATAGACATCATTACCCCTATAGATCAGATAGAGACATCATTACCCCTATAAACATCATTACCCCTATAGACCAGATAGAGACATCATTACCCCTATAGATCAGATAGAGACATCATTACCCCTATAGATCAGATAGAGATATCATTACCCCTATAGGTCAGATATAGCCATCATTACCCCTATAGACATCATGACCCCTATAGACATCATTACCCCTATAGACCAGATAGAGACATCATTACCCCAATAGACATCATTACCCCTATAGACCAGATAGAGACATCATTACCCCTATAGATCAGATAGAGACATCATTACCCCTATAGACCATATAGAGACATCATTACCCCTATAGACCAGATAGAGACATCATTACCCCAATAGACATCATTACCCCTATAGACCAGATAGAGACATCATTACCCCAATAGACATCATTACCTCTATAGATCAGATAGAGCCATCATTACCCCTATAGACATCATTACCCCTATAGATCAGATAGAGACATCATTACCCCTATAGACATCATTACCTCTATAGATCAGATAGAGCCATCATTACCCCTATAGACATCATTACCCCTATAGATCAGACAGAGACATCATTACCCCTATAGATCAGATAGAGACATCATTACCCCTATAGATCAGATAGAGACATCATTACCCCTATAGGCATCATGATAATCTGATCAATCTGTTTCTTCCTGTTGAAGGAGCTGATGTTGATGGTACAGAGAACCAGTCGGTCCTTTTCATTCGGGTAGAATTAATAATACAGACCAGATCTGATCTCAGAGGATAAACACGGGGGAAAGAGTTAAAAACACCCGTTACCCAAGTGTCCATTACGGTGAAGACACTGAGCCCACAGAGAGTCACTGAGCCCACAGAGAGTCACTGAGCCCACAGAGAGTCCAGCTGACCAGGAGACAGGATGTTACGGAGAGACACTGAGCCCACAGAGAGTCCAGCTGACCAGGGAGACAGGATGTTACGGAGAGACACTGAGCCCACAGAGGGACACTGAGCCCACAGAGAGTCCAGCTGACCAGGAGACAGGATGTTACAGAGAGACACTGAGCCCACAGAGAGTCCAGCTGACCAGGGAGACAGGATGTTACGGAGAGACACTGAGCCCACAGAGAGTCCAGCTGACCAGGGAGACAGGATGTTACGGAGAGACACTGAGCCACAGAGAGTCCAGCTGACAAGGAGACAGGATGTTACGGAGAGACACTGGGCCCACAGAGAGACACTGAGCCCACAGAGAGTCCAGCTGACCAGGGAGACAGGATGTTACGGAGAGACACTGAGCCCACAGAGAGTCCAGCTGACCAGGGAGACAGGATGTTACGGAGAGACACTGAGCCCACAGAGAGTCCAGCTGACCAGGGAGACAGGATGTTACGGAGAGACACTGAGCCCACAGAGAGTCCAGCTGACAAGGGAGACAGGATGTTACGGAGAGACACTGGGCCCACAGAGAGACACTGAGCCCACAGAGAGTCCAGCTGACCAGGGAGACAGGATGTTACGGAGAGACACTGAGCCCACAGAGAGTCCAGCTGACCAGGAGACAGGATGTTACGGAGAGACACTGAGCCCACAGAGAGTCCAGCTGACAAGGGAGACAGGATGTTACGGAGAGACACTGAGCCCACAGAGAGTCCAGCTGACCAGGGAGACAGGATGTTACGGAGAGACACTGAGCCCACAGAGAGACACTGAGCCCACAGAGAGTCCAGCTGACCAGGGAGACAGGATGTTACGGAGAGACACTGAGCCCACAGAGAGACCAGCTGACCAGGGAGACAGGATGTTACGGAGAGACACTGAGCCCACAGAGAGACACTGAGCCCACAGAGAGTCCAGCTGACCAGGGAGACAGGATGTTACGGAGAGACACTGAGCCCACAGAGAGTACAGCTGACCAGGGAGACAGGATGTTACGGAGAGACACTGAGCCCACAGAGAGTCCAGCTGACCAGGGAGACAGGATGTTACGGAGAGACACTGAGCCCACAGAGAGACACTGAGCCCACAGAGAGACACTGAGCCCACAGAGAGTCCAGCTGACCAGGGAGAC
>NW_027040418.1:68028-70528 GCF_034236695.1 Oncorhynchus nerka
ATTGAACCCACAATCCTGGCCCCAGTGGGTACTGAACCCACAATCCTGGCCCCAGTGGGTATTGAACCCACAATCCTGGCCCCAGTGGGTATTGAACCCACAATCCTGGCCCCAGTGGGTATTGAACCCACAATCCTGGCCCCAGTGGGTATTGAACCCACAATCCTGGCCCCAGTGGGTATTGAACCCACCATCCTGTAGTGAACCCACCATCCTGGCCCCAGTGGGTATTGAACCCACCATCCTGGCCCCAGCGGGTAGTGAACCCACCATCCTGTAGTGAATCCACCATCCTGGCCCCAGTGGGTAGTGAACCCACCATCCTGTAGTGAACCCACCATCCTGTATTGAACCCACCATCCTGGCCCCAGCGGGTATTGAACCCACCATCCTGGCCCCAGTGGGTATTGAACCCACCATCCTGTAGTGAACCCACCATCCTGGCCCCAGCGAGTATTGAACCCACCATCCTGTAGTGAACCCACCATCCTGGCCCCAGCGGGTATTGAACCCACCATCCTGTATTGAACCCACCATCCTGTAATGAACCCACCATCCTGTAGTGAACCCACCATCCTGTAATGAACCCACCATCCTGTAGTGAACCCACCATCCTGTAGTGAACCCACCATCCTGTATTGAACCCACCATCCTGTAATGAACCCACCATCCTGTAGTGAACCCACCATCCTGTAATGAACCCACCATCCTGTAGTGAACCCACCATCCTGTATTGAACCCACCATCCTGTATTGAACCCACCATCCTGGCCCCAGCGGGTATTGAACCCACCATCCTGTATTGAACCCACCATCCTGGCCCCAGCGGGTAGTGAACCCACCATCCTGTAGTGAACCCACCATCCTGTATTGAACCCACCATCCTGTATTGAACCCACCATCCTGTAGTGAACCCACCATCCTGTATTGAACCCACCATCCTGTATTGAACCCACCATCCTGTAGTGAACCCACCATCCTGTATTGAACCCACCATCCTGTAGTGAACCCACCATCCTGTATTGAACCCACCATCCTGTAGTGAACCCACCATCCTGTAGTGAACCCACCATCCTGTAGTGAACCCACCATCCTGTATTGAACCCACCATCCTGTAGTGAACCCACCATCCTGTAGTGAACCCACCATCCTGTAGTGAACCCACCATCCTGTAGTGAATCCACCATCCTGGCCCCAGCGGGTCGTGAACCCACCATCCTGGCCCCAGTGGGTAATGAACCCACCATCCTAGCCCCAGCGGGTCGTGAACCCACCATCCTGGCCCCAGTGGGTAATGAACCCACCATCCTGGCCCCAGCGGGTCGTGAATCCACCATCCTGACCCCAGTGGGTATTGAACCCACCATCCTGTAGTGAACCCACCATCCTGTAGTGAACCCACCATCCTGTAGTGAACCCACCATCCTGTATTGAACCCACCATCCTGTATTGAACCCACCATCCTGGCCCCAGCGGGTCGTGAACCCACCATCCTGGCCCCAGCGGGTCGTGAACCCACCATCCTGGCCCCAGTGGGTAATGAACCCACCAACCTGGCCCCAGCGGGTCGTGAACCCACCATCCTGGCCCCAGCGGGTCGTGAACCCACCATCCTGGCCCCAGTGGGTAATGAACCCACCATCCTGGCCCCAGTGGGTAATGAACCCACCATCCTGGCCCCAGTGGGTAATGAACCCACCATCCTGGCCCCAGCGGGTCGTGAACCCACCATCCTGACCCCAGTGGGTAATGAACCCACCATCCTGGCCCCAGTGGGTAATGAACCCACCACCCTGGCCCCAGCGGGTCGTGAACCCACCATCCTGGCCCCAGTGGGTAATGAATTATTATTCGCCTACCTCCTCATGCCTTTTGCACACATTGTATATAGACTCCACTTTTTTTCTCTACTGTGTTATTGACTTGTTAATTGTTTACTCCATGTGTAACTCTGTGTTGTCTGTTCACTCTGCTATGCTTTATCTTGGCCAGGTCACAGTTGCAAATGAGAACCTGTTCTCAACTAGCCTACCTGGTTAAATAAAGGTGTTCTCAACTAGCCTACCTGGTTAAATAAAGGTGTTCTCAACTAGCCTACCTGGTTAAATAAAGGTGTTCTCAACTAGCCTACCTGGTTAAATAAAGGTGTTCTCAACTAGCCTACCTGGTTAAATAAAGGTGTTCTCAACTAGCCTACCTGGTTAAATAAAGGTGTTCTCAACTAGCCTACCTGGTTAAATAAAGGTGTTCTCAACTAGCCTACCTGGTTAAATAAAGGTGTTCTCAACTGGCCTACCTGGTTAAATAAAGGTGTTCTCAACTAGCCTGGCTTTAGGATCTATAGCTATGAGAGGATGTGGCTTCCTGGATTAGGATCTATAGCTATGAGAGGATGTGGCTTCCTGGATTAGGATCTATAGCTATGAGAGGATGTGGCTTCCTGGATTAGGATCTATAGCTATGAGAGGATGTGGCTTCCTGGATTAGGATCTATAGCTATG
>NW_027040418.1:93028-95528 GCF_034236695.1 Oncorhynchus nerka
CCCCTCCTACCTTCCATTGGGGACACTCCCCTCCTACCTTCCATTGGGGACACTCCCCTCCTACCTTCCATTGGGGACACTCCCCTCCTACATTCCATTGGGGACACTCCCCTCCTACCTTCCATTGGGGTACAGGTGACCCCTGCAGAGTGGGGACACTCCCCTCCTACCTTCCATTGGGGTACAGGGGCCCCTGCAGAGTGGGGACACTCCCCTCCTACCTTCCATTGGGGACACTCCCCTCCTACCTTCCATTGGGGACACTCCCCTCCTACCTTCCGTTGGGGTACAGGTGACGGCTGCAGAGTGGGGACACTCCCCTCCGTTCCATGGAACACTGGGACACTGCAGTATATCAGGCTCCTCCCCCTGACAGTGGACCGCCCCCCAGTGCATTCTGACCGCACCCCCTCGAGGAGATAGGGCGGAGGAGCGCGCTCGGCCAGAGAAACTACAGGGAGAGAGAGATGGAGACACAGACAGACAGACAGACAGGCAGACAGGCAGGCAGACAGACAGACAGACAGACAGACAGACAGACAGACAGACAGACAGACAGACAGACAGACAGACAGACAGACAGACAGACAGACAGACAGACAGACAGGATGCACACAGAGACACACGGAGACAGACAGACAGACAGACAGACACAAGCAGGCCCACACACACACACACACACACACACCCACACACACACACACACACACACACACACACACACACACACACACACACACACACACACACACACACACACACACAGTCAAGCAGTCATTTTAAACCAATCACTGTCACCCTCTTTAGCATGTCTGTCTGTATCCCCCCAACCCTCTCCTCTGACCTGACCTTTGGCGCTCTGTGTGTGTGTGTGTGTGTGTGTGTGTGTGTGCGTATGTGTGTGTGTGTGTGTGTGTGTGTATGTGTGTGTGTGTGTGTGTGTGTGTGTGTGTGTGTGTGTGTGTGTGTGTGTGTGTGTGTGTGTGTGCGTATGTGTGCGTGTGCGTGTGCGTGTGCGTGCGTGTGTGTGCGTGCGTGCGTGTGTGTGTGTGTGTGTGTGTGTATCGGTGTCAGCATCTCAGAGGTCGCAGCGTCTCTATTTCCACCAGGGAAATCAAGGGGTCTCTCCACCTCTCCCACCACAGCTGAGGAGCCTCTGTCTCTGGATAAGATCTGTCCACATCTCCCCCCTCCTTCCTGTCCCTGTCGACCCCTAGTACAGTATCACCTTCTACAGGCTATAACCCCTAGTACAGTATCCCCTTCTACAGGCTATGACCCCTAGTACAGGAGCCCCTTCTACAGGCTATGACCCCTAGTACAGTATCACCTTCTACAGGCTATGACCCCTAGTACAGTATCCCCTTCTACAGGCTATGACCCCTAGTACAGTATCCCCTTCTACAGGCTATGACCCCTAGTACAGTATCCCCTTCTACAGGCTATGACCCCTAGTACAGGAGCCCCTTCTACAGGCTATGACCCCTAGTACAGTATCCACTTCTACAGGCTATGACCCCTAGGACAGGAGCCCCTTCTACAGGCTATGACCCCTAGTACAGGAGCCCCTTCTACAGGCTATGACCCCTAGTACAGTATCCCCTTCTACAGGCTATGACCCCTAGAACAGGAGCCCTTCTACAGGCTATGACCCTAGTACAGGAGCCCTTCTACAGGCTATGACCCCTAGTACAGGAGCCCCTTCTACAGGCTATGACCCCTAGTACAGTATCACCTTCTACAGGCTATGACCCCTAGTACAGTATCCCCTTCTACAGGCTATGACCCCTAGTACAGGAGCCCCTTCTACAGGCTATGACCCCTAGTACAGGAGCCCCTTCTACAGGCTATGACCCCTAGTACAGTATCACCTTCTACAGGCTATGACCCCTAGTACAGTATCCCTTCTACAGGCTATAACCCCTAGTACAATATCCCCTTCTACAGGCTATGACCCCTAGTACAGGAGCCCCTTCTACAGGCTATGACCCCTAGTACAGTATCCCCTTCTACAGGCTATGACCCCTAGTACAGTATCACCTTCTACAGGCTATGACCCCTAGTACAGGAGCCCTTCTACAGGCTATGACCCCTAGTACAGTATCCCCCTCTACAGGCTATGACCCCTAGTACAGGAGCCCCTTCTACAGGCTATGACCCCTAGTACAGTATCCCCTTCTACAGGCTATGACCCCTAGTACAGTATCACCTTCTACAGGCTATGACCCCTAGGACAGGAGCCCCTTCTACAGGCTATGACCCCTAGTACAGGAGCCCCTTCTACAGGCTATGACCCCTAGTACAGGAGCCCCTTCTACAGGCTATGACCCCTAGTACAGTATCCCTTCTACAGGCTATGACCCTAGTACAGGAGCCCCTTCTACAGGCTATGACCCCTAGTACAGTATCACCTTCTACAGGCTATAACCCCTAGTACAGTATCCCCTTCTACAGGCTATGACCCCTAGTACAGGAGCCCCTTCTACAGGCTATGACCCCT